>NC_057762.1:13865308-14127982 GCF_010389155.1 Erigeron canadensis | reverse complement strand
CTGAAAATGCGTTGAACAGCATGCAAGTGTGATCTTTTGGATTTGCCTGAAATCTGGCACAGAAACATGTGCAAACATATATTTGGTCGCGACTGGCAGTTAAATACATCATGAACCAACCATTCCACGATATTCTTTTGTCCACGGTTTGCCATTTTGGTTAGAGTCAAATTTAATGGAGCTGAAATAGGTGGGTTTTGATGGGATAGAATCATATTTGTATTTTCTTAACAAATCTCTGACACATTGTTCTTAGTTAATAAAATACCATCCATGGTTTGTTGTTTTGTAAACCTAAGAAAAATGTTAATTCACCCATTAAACTCATTTCTATTCTTGAGACATTAATTTTCGAAAACCTTTTACCATTCCAAATCAGTTGACTCGAATATAATTCATCAACATAAATTGGTACAGCAAGATATTACCTTTTTCTTTCAAGATAACAAGGTATTATCTATTGCACCTATTTGAAAACCATTTTGAAAAAGATGTTGAGATAGATATCATACCAGGCTCTTGGGGCTTGTCGAAGACCATATTAAAGTTTGTAGTCGATATACCAATGAGGATGCTTTCATTTATGAAGCCTGGAGTCGTGTGACATAAACTCTTCTTCCAACGTGCCACTCAGAAACGCACTTTTTACATCCATCTGGAAGACCTTGACATTGCAAAGTGAGCAGCATAAGCCAAGAAAAATTCTGTGGCTTCAAGTCTTGCCAACTGGAGCAAAAGTTTCATCGAAATCAACCACCTTCGCTTGACAATACCCTTGGCAACCAATCTAGCTTTGTTCCTTATAATGTTGCCATCTTCATCCATCTTGTTCCGGTAGACACCACCTCGTTCCAATGGGTTTCCTAACCTGGAGGACAAGGAACAAGCTCCCAAACATTGGTCCTTTGAAATGGGTGAGTTCTCTGGCATAGCTTACCCAGATTGGATCTGCCATAGCCTCGTCAATCTTTTCGGTTCAATCATGATTTTTTAAAAAAAAAGAAGGTGACGTTCAAGCAATGCTGGGCTTTATTAGTCTGAAACCCCACTGTGAGTCCCTCGATAGCTATAGATCGCTCTCGAGATCGTCTATGATTATGTCGTGAGTGCGGAATCCTCACGAGATAACTAGTTTGATTAGTAAATGGTATATCGCTAATTATCAAATAAATAATCAGCCGTATTGTGCTATCTTCGTTTCTATAAGCTATAGAACGAACTTAGGTCTCTGGAGTACTTGTATGTCGAACGTCTTTATCTTAGGGTATTCGTTCGTATATATATGTTTCAGGTCGAACTGGGCTTGCTGGGCTTGTTCTTACGAACTTAGCTGCCAGCCCATCTAACGAAGTTAATCTTCGTTTGTACCAAACGAAGTTTATCTTCGTTTGCCTCTAACGAAGATATATTATCTTCGTTAGATGTAATACTTGGTATATCCTAAGTGTTCATCTTAAGGAATCCTAACACATATTATGTTGTACTTGTATATCACACAACAAACATCATACATAACACATATATATATATACAACTCCAAAACATGTAATCGATCATTACCAAAACATAAAGTCCATAATCTATCATTACATATATAGATACGACATAAATTAACATAATGTCTCAATCTAAACAACATATTAATCTAAGTTGCTGTTGTCACATCAACGTGCATCAACAACAAACTCCCCCTTGACAGCAGCACCTTCGATTTCTTAGTCTTCAAAATCTGATCATTCATCAAACAACAATCTTTTGCTATTTGCATGAATATCTTCATGTAAGCAGAGCTGAAGTATCTTACGATATCTACTTTCTTCATGCTTCCAAAATGGCAAAAACGAGCACTCCGTATCGTATAACTTCCTCAGATCATTTCTTGAGAAGTTCACCAGCTGCATCGGATCATAAACTCTTCTCAACAAAATCTGCTTCTTTGAATCTGCATACATTTTGGCTTCACCAGAATTTCGATCAATTTCCCAATTATCCATTTGTCCAAGACATCTTGTGCCCATTTCTTGGCAGGAACCTTGATCATCATTTAATATCATGTTGAACAAACTCAACTGTTTTATCTGGCTTAACCACTCTTTTCTTCGATCTTGGCTCAATCTTAAATTGTGGTTTATCAGAATCTTTCATGTTCTTCCTTAACCAAAATCTTTTCTAAGATTCTTACCAACAACATCAGCTAAGCCATCATCTTGGATTGATAATCCAGTTATTTCCAAGCTCATGTAAATCTTCTTCACACAAACTTCTGAAATGTCTCTCACACCATGCTAAGTACTGACAACCTTCTGGTCTTTTAAGCACAAACAACTTCAATTCATCATCAAAAACCAACTCCAGATGATTGTCTTGTACTTTGCAGCATCTTTATCTGAGATATGAGTCCAATACAAATCGGTTTCCACGTTTCCCTATGTACTATCCAATCATTTACTCTTTTCTCGGGAACACGTCGATCAACAATATGTAATGAATCATCATCTCTGAGAGGAAACTGGAAAATCATTTGAATTGAATGGTCTTGTCACATTAATCTCATATTCAGATGGAATCGACACATCACCATTCTTAGCATACACAACAAAATGTAGAATTGAGTTAGGCTGCTGAATGGGACTTGAAGCATTCTTTCTCTAACATCTGATCTCTGCTGATCCAACACTCTATTTTCTTCAATCAACGGATCTTCAGGAATTGAGTCCCACACTTCATCAAACCCATAAGGCTTCTTGAATATATCTAGATTTGGTTCAGGGACAAATTCGCCTTCCTCGAGCTCATCACCATCAAAGAATAAATCTGTATAATCTGGATCATCTATTTAAATTTACACAAAATGAACACCAGAATAAAAGAATAAACATAATAATTATAATAAAGATGAAATGTACTTGTATTAAAATAAGATAAATTACATTTTCATTACATAAAATGTCATAACTTATTACACACAATCAAGTATACATTCTATCTATCAATCTTTATCATAGACAAAATTAGAAACCTGAATCACGAGGAGCACCAGAAGGACCAGCACCAGAACCAGAAGCACCTTGCTGAGAAGTTTGAGAAGTATCACCTCCTGTCTCCCCCTCGATCGCTGCACCTTTCCTCTATCTTCAACTGGGCGAGAAACATTCCTTTCAGCAGCATTATCAGCATCATCATCGTCATTCTGACGTCGTGGTTGAACCGCTGACAATCTGCAAACTTCTTCAGGAACTTCTCCCCTTGATTCTTGACCCAGTTGATCAAAAATGTTAAGGCAGCGCGAGTAGCAGTGAATCTGACTCCAAAGTGCGAACTCTGGTCTCCAAAAGATCAACACGACATCCAAGAACAGGAGCAACAGCAGCAGTCGGGCTTGGAAGAGCAGGCAATGCTACAGAAGAAGCTTCAACAACACGTCTACGCTTAATTCTGGTATATTGAAGATCAATACTCCCTTGCCTCTTCACCGGACTAACCGAACTTGCTCTGTTCACAGGGTCTTCCATATCTTCAAAGATCTCTCGCAATTCAGAATCATGCTGAGCTGCAACATCGGGATCAATCTCAGCAGCAGAAATTGAGTTAGCAGAATCTGAAATTGCTGGAGTTGCGTGACAAGCTTTGCTTCTGCGTTCTCTATGAAACAAAACACCGCTTGATCAAACGACTGATGCGAATGATCGCTTTCAGAAGCAGCCGCAATATCATGTATCATCTTAGTTCGACGTTCAGCAGCAGTAGAATCATCTGTGTCTGTCGCAGTTGTAGCAGCAGAACCGTCGGAACTAGCAACATCATCTCCATCATTTCCAACATCCAAACCAGCAGACTCATCCCGGAGTCATCATCAGAACCATCAACAGAATCATCCGAACTTTCAGAATCACCAGACTCAGAATCGTCATCAACATCATCCACAAACATATCATTCTCAAGACGAGATCGATAGTTTGGATTAATCAGGTGACCAAAAAGTGGTGGATCATGGAGACCAGCCACATTACCCGTATTTGCCTCTAGATCAGCAAAAAGACGCGAAGGCCAAGCATGAAGAACGTAGCGAGGACCTTGGTCATATTCTAAGTCGGGACAAAATGTCTAACTATAGCCATCACAAATCGAGGATACAGAAGAAATCGCTTTCTCCCCCTAGCATTAATCTGATCAACAAACTCTTGATAAAAATATCGGGAGAAAGGATAAGGGCGATTATATACCAAAGCAACCATCTGCGACGCAATCTGTGCAGATAGTTGATCAAAGCCAGCCTTGCGATTGCTCAAACAGACAAGCAATGCATACGCCAGATACCTCCATCTTCCCTGAAAACCACTCTTGTCAAAAGGAAGTTTGACCTGTCCAACAAACCCCATTCTCTGAAAGCAGCGAAGAAGGAGTTCGAACTCGTAAGTCATTTCAACATCGTCCTCTTCTTCTACGTCTGGTTCTGCTCCTAGATGCAAAATAGTGCGGAGCGACTCAGCATTAAAATCAAATGTTGTGCCTTCAACAGTTGCTCGTACAAAACTTTGGCCATCAACCATAACTTCATGAGCAGTAGACCAGAAAGAATCAATATACAGCTTAATCAGTCTCGGCGAATCACAAAAAGCAAAGGATAATCGTGAGCGAGCAATGTAGTTGAACATTTCATGAAAATGTTCACAATTATGCTGATCTGGATCTAGGTTCAGTGCAAGATTGTGCTTTTTCACAAATTGACGTGGAGCGAGAGCCATTTCTGCAAAACCAACCAAATATCGAAACAACTATAAATAATCACGATAAATGAATTGCCAAGTTGAAAAACCCTAATATGAAAAACCCTAGTCCAGAATTTCGCAAAACAAGTCTGAACGAAGATAACCAATAAATTCGTTAAGTGGATAGAACGAAGATAGAAGCTAAATTCGTAAGCAATAACTAAACGAAAATAGATCTTAAGTTCGTAAGAATTAAATCTAAATTTACACCTAACGAAGTTTAAGTTCGTAAAGACTAAACTGTACATGCAAGTTCGTAAGTTACAAAACTTATCTTCTAAGTTCGTAACCTATAAACGAAGTCTAAGTTCGTTTGAATAAACCTAAGGGTGTTAAGCTAAATTCGTTCCTCATCAACTTGGGTCTAAGTTCGTAAGGCATAAAAGTAACTTCATGTCTACCCAAGGTAAATTCGTTCAATTCAAAATCTAAGTCCATGTGCACACATCTAAATTCGTTTTGAACTAAAGTCTAAATTCGTTCACACAAGTCTAAATTCGTTTGATCAAACCAGATGAATGATCACAAGAATTTTATAAACATAATCAACACAAATCAAATCGAAGATACATGGAAACCTAAATCATATTCGTGAATGAAAAGAACATTAAAAACTTACTTAGATCTCAGTTTGGACAATGAATCAAGAAAACGAATTAAAGTGAGAAAAAAGAAAAAAAAAGTTTGTGTTTTAGGGTTTTTGCTCGAAAATAAGAGTATTTTTCGTTTGATAACGAAATAACGAAGAAAAACCCCTTTATATATGAAACTAACAATGGGCCAACTATGGATCGGGCATAACTTCACAAACGAAGTTAGCCAAACGAAGATAAACTTCGTTTGAACAAAGGTGTGTCGAACGAAGATAGCAGTTATCTTCGTAAGAACAAATCTGAAAATATTCCGTAGTTCAGCAAAAATTTCAGAGTTTCATCCAAGCAATCTTCCAAAACACAACCCTTTATCACAATCTGTACATAGCAAAAACTCGTTAGATAGCAACCTGTTCATGCCTTGTACTAAAACGTTCTTAGCACCCAGATTCATAATCATAATGTAAGTAGATAACCGAACATTATAATCCTGAATAAAAACATATGGTTTAAACGCTATCCATAAACAAACCTGAAAATAATCAATTTAAACATGAACCTCATTACCAATTTGATGATGACACCGAGAACTTCCTTGGATCATAATATGCATGACAGCAAACCATCTTGAAACACTTAAATCCCATACTAAATGCCGTCTACAAAACTTAACAAACAATGAACTATCCAACAAAAATTCACTGAAGAACTTAGTAAAGTTTCCAAAAGTATGTCATAAATCACAGCATGAAATTCAAAGGAAACTAATATGAAATTTGATTATTTTCATTAAATACATGAATCATAAATAAATAACTATTCCAAAAACCAGTTCATGTATTCATCCTTCACATGCTCTAATCTGCATCACAAATATTATCACTACACACCAAGGATCTTATCGTAATGATATCATCCATGTAAATAACAATGCAGTAACAGAAGTCAGCATTCCAACGTTATCTTCTTAACCTGAACACTGCACACTTACCACAGAACTCATCAACGCATTGAGAACAAAATAGTATAATGCAGAAAATTCAAGTTACAATCATACTCAATCAGGGTTAACAAATATGAAATAACTAAAAATCTAACAAAAGATCAAGGGAAGTCATTTCTTGTCAAACCCTAAAATGTCACCACACAAATTTAAACAAACCAATTAATAATTTGGTGACAAGTGAAAATCATGAAATTTCAAATGACTTTGACATTTCACATTACACTTGAAAAGATCTTTTTCTAAACTTTAAACAAATTAATGTCCATATTAGAAAATCTTCTTTGTGAACAGTCTACACAACCTCATTAAAAATTCACATGAAGGAATTCAGCAAAAATATACTCAGAATTTGAATAGGATCTCTCATGGAATAAGAACTTATAAAAATCTATTTTGACTCAATTAAAAAGAAAAATAACACAGAATAAAAATTGCAGAACAATAAACTAATCTAAATTCTAATTAACTAGACTTTATACATTATTCACATTAAGCATGATTACTGCTGATTAGATCAGTATAGCATGTTACATAAGCCTGCGGGTGAGAAATAATTCTCTTATTATAAGTTTTGAACCATGACCAACAGCGATTACCGGTATGTTAGTCCTCTTAAACACTCGGTACGTCCAGTTTCCTTTGTGTTATGACACTTTCGACATACCCTGGCCAAGGACAGTCACCATGTAACCCGAGTAGCCTAATATGCCATTGGATAGATTGCGAACTTATGTAACCCACATTCAGATATACTTTCGTAATCGATACAAGCACTAAGATAAAAAATATTCAATATATTCAAGAACATCCTTAACCAATCATGAGACACTTTGTGGATAACTGAATTGAATTACTTTGTGATTTCACATATTTGCTTCTGCATTTCATGATTTATAAGGAACCCGTGATTTTCTATGAGATCCATGTAGCGAACTTTCCGACAACCTATCCCAAGTTGTAAGCTTTAGGTAGGCTAGGTATACAAAGACACCCCGAGGACATACTTGTCCGAATCTCAAAGACCACATTAGCCCCTTAATTTGCATTCATTTGATTTGCATAACAATATCACATTTACTTTTATGCTCATGATTGGTAGAGGTTCTTGCCTATTCATTGAACAAATCTTATAGTAATGCTAGATCTTTCACAAAATTTAAGGACTAGATCAATTCATTACTGAAAAGCAAGCAATCTCAGCCATATATCTGAATATGTTTCCCACAAGAACATTGTATAATTTAAGTTCAGATTAAAGGAAACCTTGGTACTTTGTGTCTACCGATATATCCCAAATTGTAATCACTGAACTAATCAGTTATATTACGATTAAGCAGGCTTAAAAGCTAAAGTATCGTCACTTCTTGCATTTAGCGCAGTAACCTTACTTAATAATTTTTTTTTTTTTTTTCTTGACACTAGATATATACAAACTTATACTAAGACAACTCTTTTTGTATTTTTTGTATTTTTTTGACACTATCTATATACAACTTATACTACAAAGACACGAAAAATACATTTAAGTTCTTTGAGAGAAACTACTCGGCATTCTTCATACCATTGAGTTGAAATAACAACTCAAGACGAGGTCCATCAAAAGCTTTAGTGTATAAATCAGCAAGATTATCATCAGTAATAACCTTTTCTAAATGAATAAGCTTTTTCTCAAAACAGTCACGTATGAAGTGATACTTTATATCTATGTGCTTGGTGACTTTAAAGTTTTTCGGATTCTTGGTAATATCTATGGCAGACTTATTATCAATACAAATAGGAGTATTAGAGATATTCATACCATAATCGCGCAGTTGTTGCTGTATCCAAAGCACCTGAGAACAGCAATATCCAGCAGCAATGTACTCTGCTTCACAGGATGACTGTGCAACAGATGTCTGCTTTTTGCACTGCCACGATACAATTCTCCCCCCTAAAAGCTGACATCCACCGGACGTTGATTTCCTATCCGAGTTGTCACCACCATAATCCGAATCAGTATAAGCTACAAAGTCAAAAGAACCATACATGGGATACCAAAGACCTAGACGAGGCTTGGCTTTCACATAACGAAGGATTCTTTTTGCAGCTTTCAAGTGAGACTCTTTCGGATTAGCCTGATATCTAGCACACATAGAAACAGCAAAGGTAATATCTGGACGTGAGGCTGTCAGATACATCAAGGATCCAATGATAGCTCGATATTGAGTGGCATCGACAGATGGATCATTAGGCTTATCAGGACACAACCCATGATTAGTCTTAATTGGAGTAACAGCATTCTTAGCATCAGACATGCGAAACCGAGTAAGCAAATCTTTAACATACTTGGTCTGATGTATAAAGAAACCATCTTTCAGTTGATCCACCTGTAGACCAAGGAAGAAGGTTAATTCCCCCATAGCACTCATCTCAAACTTAGCCTTCATGCTGTGTTCAAATTCCTTGCACATTTGGTTATCAGATGAACCAAAAATGATGTCATCGACATAAACCTGTACAAGCAAGTAGTCCTTCCCTTTCCATTTAATAAACAACGTGCTGTCTATAGAGCCTCTGGTAAAACCACTTTCCTTCAAATGAGTTGACAATTTTTCATACCATGATCGAGGAGCCTGATGTAAACCATATAAAGCCTTATCGAGACGATATACTTTATTAGGAAAGTCTGGATCCTCAAACCCGGCAGGTTGTTCGACATACACTTCTTCTTTAATATCACCATACAAGAAGGCACTCTTTACATCAAGCTGATACACCTTAATACCCTTATAACTAGCATATGCCAGAAATAATCGAATAGCTTCAAGTCTAGCTACAGGTGCAAATGTCTCATCGTAATCAAAACCTTCTTGTTGCTCAAATCCTCTAACCACCAATCGAGCCTTATTTCGAGTAACTACACCTCTGTCATCGCGTTTACAACGAAAAACCCAACGCGTTGTTAAAGGAGATTCACCCGGAGGTAAGTCAACTAACTTCCATACCTCAAGCTTCCGAAACTGAGCCAATTCTTCTTGCATCGCCTCAACCCATGACGGTTCCTTAAGAGCCATTCCAACATTCTTAGGCTCAACCTGAGAGATAAAGCAGTAATACAAGTACCAGTAATTGCCCCAGTATCCTTAACTTCAGCAAACATACACGACGGTTTCTTAGATTGATTCCTCGTGCGAACAGAGGCAGAAGCATCACCAATGATTTGCTTGACTGGATGATCCTTGTGGACTCTGGTTTGAGGAACCTTATCGACAGAAAGATCATCTCCCAAATTCGTCTGCACATGTTGCTCTGGAGTTTTGTAATCTGGAGTGTTAGGCTCCTCCTGAATTTCACCTTCCGTGTCATCAGTATCATAGAAAGGAGAATCAGGTAGAGGTACATGCAAAGGATCAGTAGGAACTATAGGAGCAGGCTCTAAGGTTGAATCTGCTACTTTTGTCCCACTAGATTCTCCAGATTCAGAGGTAGGCTCAACCATTGGTGAGGGACCGGAAGAAGAACCAGAAACCGGTCCACCATCCAAAGGATCATGAAGAGTAACGACATCCTCCACTGTTGGAACACCTGCAAAAGAAACAGGACCACGAAAAGAAGTGAAGACACCGTCATAATCAAAATGATTAGCAGGACCAAGGTGTACAGCAGGTTTGTGACTGACAATTACAACATTTGTACCAAGATCTACTTTGCCAGTCTTCTGATTGTACACTCGCCTAATCGGTGTACTTGGAACATAGCCCAAAAAGAAACCCTCCTCAGATTTAGGTTCAAATTTCCCTTGAGGAAGAGTTTTAAGAAAAGTGCACGGAACACCGAAAGGCTCAACATTTTGTAAATTGGGTTTTTGTTGTGCAATAGTTCATAACTAGTCTTCTTAAACCGTTTCACTGTTAAAACCCGATTCAGAATGTGACAAGCTGTATTCACTGCCTCTCCCCAGAAAGTAGTAGGAAGCCCTGAATCAGCAAGCATCGTCCTGGCTGTCTCAATTAGCGTCCTGTTCTTCCGTTCAGCCACTCCATTCTGTTGTGGCTCATATGGTGCACTGTACTGATGTTGAATTCCTTTGGTCAAGCAAAATACAGTAATAGTATTATTCTTGAACTCAGTGCCATTGTCACTCCTGATTCTCTTAACTTTGACTCCATGGACATTTTCAACTTGCTTGACAAAATCCATAAATCGTTCGGCAGTCTCATCCTTGGTCTTCAGAAAAAATACCCATGAGTACCGCGAGTAATCATCAGTGATCACCAAACAGTAAGACATCCCTCCAATGCTTCTTCTGTTCACAGGACCAAAGAGATCCATATGAAGTAATTCGAATGGTTTGGAAATGGAGTTGAGTACCTTGGATTTATGCGGATTCTTATGTTGCTTTCCTTTCAAACACGGTACACACTTATCTTCCATCCCAAACTTCTTAACAGGCACACCGTCAACTAACCCAAGACTGATAAGTTCATTCATTTTCCGAAAGTTGATATGTCCCATTCTACGATGCCATAGGAGAGATTCAGACTCATTTGCCTTGCTCAACAAACAAAGGGGCTCCTTTGGATTATCAACACCTAAAATTAAACCATAGATGTCTCTCTTCCTAGGAGCTTTGAGCATAATCCATTCTTCTGGAATAACAAAACCCGGCTTCAAGATGTATGCCTCCTTTTCTGTGAAATGAACATTGTTGCCCTTATCACAGATCTGTGAGACACTCATTAGATTGTGAGTAAGTTGTTCCACATAATTAACTCTTTCTAGAGTTAGTTGTCCATTGACGACATCTCCTTGACCGGTGATGTTGCCGCCCTTGGAACCAGCAAAACTAACATATGACCCATTTATACCAGTATAATTGGACAAGAGCTTCTTGTCCCCTGTCATGTGCCTGGAGCATCCACTGTCAAGGTACCACAAATGAATAGGTTTCCTAGGAACTCCCTGCACATCAAATGAGAAATATTAGTTATCATTGGGGACCCAAACCTTCATAGGTTTGGGTCGTCCCTTCTCATCCTTGAGAATCAGTTCAGTCCAATATCCATTGCTAGAAGCCGTGGGTGTGACTTGATTCTCAACTTGTCTTCTTACTGGAGAAGACTTCTGACCGTTCGTTGGAGAAGGTCTTGAGGAATGAAGGCCAAAAGAAGGTCGAACACTTGAATGATTTCGGTCATAAAAGAAATTACGACTTGAAGGTGTGTGTGACCGACTTGAACTCCCACTGGGGGTAGTGAATCTTTGTCCCATAGGAGAAGAACCTTTTGGTGGAGAGTCACGTCGTTGAGGGATAGTAAACAGTTTTGAAGAAGATTGAACTTTAGTTTCATAAACCTGTTTAGCATTACCCAACCCCCTTTTACCTTCCGAGGTGGTAACCTTTGAAGGAGAACCTGATCGCCGAGGTCGATTAGGACATACACTGTAAACATGACCTTTTTCATGACAAGCAAAGCAAGAGAGGACCTTAGGTTGTTTCTTTGTATCTACCTTATTATTGGTACTTACAGATACACTATTGTCCACTGATTTACTTGTTTTACTAGGATCCTTATGGTCTCGTTTGGTCGGTGATGTCCTAGACTTACTTGGGGACTTCTGTCGAGCAGCATTAAGATATGCTTCAAAGCCTTAGTTGCTTCGATATTAACAACTAATTCATCTTCAGATTGACTAATCCTAGACTGCTTAGGTAAAGGAGTTTGACGCAACTGACTTAATCGCTTCATATCCTTAATATCAACATTCCAGACTTTATCAATCCTCTTAGGGTCAATTAATGATAACGGGAATTCTAACTCAGTGTAGACCCTACTACTCTTACGAAGTGTAAAGTGAGTAATACTGTCTTTTTGACCATAAGAAGTGGACGAATCTAGGACGACACCTTTCAATTTCTCTTCCTTGGTAGGTTGAGAAGAAACTCCTTTAGACACTGTTGTCTCCTCAGTCAAAGTAGGCTTAGGAGACGAGTCTTGAGATTTACCAACATCAACACTAGGTTGAAGTAGGACTTCCGGGATATTAGGTTCTACAGGAGTATAATTATTGTTGAAAGGAGGAGGCATGCTATTGTAAGAAACCTTAGCAGAGTCAGAACTCTTAGATGGAGAGTCCCCAAATTTTTGCATATGCATCAAAAGCTCATCATGTCTAGTGAATCAACCTTAGCTTGTAAGTCCACTATTTCTATTCTAGCATCAGCTAGTTCTTTCTCGATAGTAGAACACTTCTTAGCTAATAATGCATAAGCTTCACCACCTACTCTTTCTACAGCCACAGCATGTTTAACTTTGTCTTTCATAGCATTAATGTCAGACTCTAAAGATTTAATCCTATCCTTTAAAAATCTTTCTCTTTCAATGACAGTCTAATCTTTTTTAATCAATTTATCTCTTTCTTCATGAGCAGCATTAACAACGGATTCTAAATGCTTAATTCGTTCATTCTTTTGTTCAATTTCATCAAACATTCGATTAACAATTTGGCAAACATGAACAATAGTACGAAGAGAATAAGATACCTGTTGATCTGCTTCTTTGCAGTCTGCCATGTACGCAACAAAGTCATCCACACTCATGCCTGCTGGAATTTCATACTCGTTCATCTGCTCTTCAATCGTCTTTTCAACCTTTTCAGTAGCAGAATCGTCTTTGTTCTCAGCAGCGTTCACCTCTCCAGAATCTTTCGTATCAGCAACCTCAACCTCTTCATCCGACTCAGAATCAGTGTCATATACCTGAGTAGAAGATTCCAAGTTCGAGCTTTGAGCATTTTCATACAGATGCTCATCACTGTGGTAAACTGAGGTGTCCAAGAAATCCTCAACAGAATCTGCTATTTGAGCCATATCATCAACTATTTCGGCCAAATAAGCATTATTAGTCTCATCCTGTGGAAGATTCCAGACATAAGAACCATCAGGTTGAGCAGCTACGATAGCCTTGTCATTGCTATTTCCAGTAGTATCTTCAGTCAACAAGAGAGCTCTACTTGCATTCTGATTAAAAGGACGATTACCACCTCTATCTTGACGGGTAGGGGTAATGTTGACATCTCTCTTTGGTCGTTGACATTCTTTGGCAAAATGTCCAAAGCCATCGCAATTATAGCACTTAACCTTTGACTTGTCAAAGCCCTGAGTACCCCCAATAAGTTGTCGACCTGTTCGCTGCATAAACCTTTGCACTCTCCTAGTGATCATCGCCAAATTCCATTTCAGATCCATTTCTTCAACATCATCTGGATCTATTTGGTCATAATCTTCATCAATGAGTGCTAGATCCGTGATCCTCCCAGCAACAAAAGCTTCATGTGCAGCACACATTGCAGCAAAGACATTCATCCTTCCCTCAGCAGATTTCATATCCATAGGCATAGACTTGTAACCAGCAGAAGTAGATGAAATGTTACCAAACGACATATTTCCAGGCTTGGCATTCTCATTTGTCTTTCGAGCCTTGAAACCAGCATCAGAAGCCATGAAACCTGCAGAATCATCTCCATCCATAATACAATTAGGACCTTCTTTCGTGCCAGAAGAACCAACTCCAGAAAAGAATGCATTAATATCAGCTGTAGGATTCTTCATAGTGGCATGATAAAGAGATGGATCTTGTGTGAAGTTGTCTTGGAGATCCTTTGCCTTATCCTTCATTTCTCTGTTTCTTAATGTGGATATAACACCATCTATACGAAGAGATGCATAATCAGCTCTTTCTTGCAATCCATGACGAAATTCTTTATAAGCTTTCGGCAGACCATCCAAGAATTTATCCACTATCTCAGTAGGAGTATACTTAAGATCAAAATAGGCTAACTCAGCAAGAAGATGTTGAAATCTCAAGATAAGATCCTCAACTAGTTCGTTCTTGGTAGCATTAAAGCAATCAAATTGTTTCTTAAGCATCTTAACTCGATTTTGCTTCAATAATGGATCACCTTCACAGTGAGCTTCAATAGCATCGAACAGTTGCTTGGAAGTCTTGTACTCCTGTTTAGGAAACAAGTGCACTAATTCTTGAGGAATGCACATTCTAAGAGTAGAAAGAGCCTTAACTTCAACAGCATACAAGGATTTTTCTTCACCTTTTAATTCTCCTACTTTGTAATTAGTTGTAACACCGTTTACAGTAAGAGTTGGCCATTCATATCCTTCAGTGATCATAATCCACATATTCAAATCTTCTCGTTGAATATAATCTTCAAATCGACCTCTCCACGCCCAGAAGTCAGCCAATGAAACTAACTTCGGTGGAGAATTAGTACGTCCAACGAGATGATCATGATAGACAAGAGAATTCAGGTATTGAGCAACAGCAGTGTTGGTTGACGAGGAAGCCATTTCGGAATTTTTTGCACTGAACGAAGATAGAGCTTAAATTCGTTTGAATGAGAGAAACGAAGATAGGATTAACTTCGTTTGCAGGAGAAAACGAAGATAGAATTATCTTCGTTTGAAGGAAAGAACGAAGATAAAGCAAAAATCCGTAAGGTGAGAGTAACGAAGATAACTTGAAATTCGTTTGAAGGAACTTAACGAAAATAAAGCTAAAAATGTTGGAAGAACTAGAAACGAAGATGAGGTTAATTTCGTTTGCTAAATTCGTTTGAGAAAACGAAGTTAGCGACAGTAAGGGTGTCGGGAGGTTGATTTTCAGAGAAAAGAATCAAACAAAACGATCTCGAACCTTCGATAAGAAATCGATTGGCTCTGATACCACTTGTGAGTCCCTCGATAGCTATTGATCGCTCTCGAGATCGTCTATGATTATGTCGTGAGTGCGGAATCCTCACGAGATAACTAGTTTGATTAGTAAATTGGTATATCGCTAATTATCAAATAAATAATCAGCCGTATTGTCCTATCTTCGTTTCTATAAGCTATAGAACGAACTTAGGTCTCTGGAGTACTTGTATGTCGAACGTCTTTAATCTTAGGGTATTCGTTCGTATATATATGTTTCAGGTCGAACTGGGCTTGCTGGGCTTTGTTCTTACGAACTTAGCTGCCAGCCCATCTAACGAAGTTAATCTTCGTTTGTACCAAACGAAGTTTATCTTCGTTTGCCTCTAACGAAGATATACTTTATCTTCGTTAGATGTAATACTTGGTTATATTCCTAAGTGTTTCATCTTAAGGAATCCTAACACATATTATGTTTGTACTTGTATATCACACAACAAACATCATACATAACACATATATATATATACAACTCCAAAACATGTAATCGATCATTACCAAAACATAAAGTCCATAATCTATCAATTACATATATAGATACGACATAAATTAACATAATGTCTCAATCTAAACAACATATTAAATCTAAGTTGCTGTTGTCACATCAACGTGCATCAACACTTACTATCAGGATTGCCAATAATCTGCTCGATGGGATGAGCAGCAGTCCATTTAGTATATTGACTAGGTTGATATATTACAACATCAGTGCAAGACACCTGACGATCTCCAACAGATGTAGCAACTGGAGGAGGATCAGTCCAACTACTTCAACTTCATCATCAGTGTCAACTGAAGAGTTAACATGATTTTCTTCAAACAAAGGTATATCTTGAAGAACTGGAGAAGCTTGAACTGGTTCTGATGTTGTTGTGGCACGTACATCAGATCCAATTACCAGTTTTTCAGGTAGGTTAAAACTGATAGAAGGATAAAATGAGGTGTCACTGAAGTTCTTCTTTTCTTTAGCTGGTTCCAAGACTTGATGTCTGGAAACATTTTCGGGTGTACTAACTGATTGATGAACCTGATCAGATACACCAAAATCAACTGGGACAACTGAAGATAAATCAAGGGTTGGTCTTTTGTTGATTGCTTCATTTGATTCATCGAATGTGACATGAATTGTCTCATGTACCTTTTGGAGTCTATAATTATAAACTCTATAGGCTTTTCTAATATCTGAATACCCCACAAAGACACCTTCATCAGCTTTTGCATCAAATTTTCCCAACTGACTGGAATCGTTTAAAATGTAAACAGGACAACCAAATACATGGAAGTATCCAATATTTGGTTTACGATTCCTGAGGACTTCATAGGCAGTCTTCCTGTGTCTCTTTACATAAACTGACCGGTTTAGGGTGTGACAAGCAGTTGCCACAGCTTCAGCACAAAAACAGGTGGGAAGACTAGATTCAGATAACATACTTCTGGCAGCTTCAATCAATGTGCGATTCTTCCTTTCAACCACACCATTTTGTTCTGGAGAACGAGCTGACGAAAAGTTTTAAGAAACGCTAGTGTCAGTGCAAAATGTCTCCAATTCTTTATGAATGAATTCTGTACCATTATCACTTCGCAACTGACACACTTTCTTGGTATACTTGAGTTCAATTCGCTTGATGAGAGAGATAATTTCACCAGGTGCATCACTCTTTGATCTGATAAATATCACCCAACAAAATCTGGTGTATTCATCGACCACAACTAAAGTGTACCTCTTACCAGCTTTAGTTTGAACATTCACTGGACCAAATAGATCCATATGAAGCATGTGAAGAGGTTCAGTGATACTGAAATTCTGCCTGGTCTTGAAACTGGCTCGTTTCTTTTTGCCCATTTCACACCCTGGACATGGCTTCTCCTTTGTAAAGGAGAACAAAGGTATCCCATCAACCAGTTGCTTCCTTGACAACTTGTTGATATTTTTGAAATTAAGATGGGATAACCGTTTATGCCACAGCCAGTTGGTGTCCTCATCAGCCTTGACATAGAAACAATGCTCTTTTGGAGCAGGCTCCATGTCAATGATGTACACATTCCCTTTTCTTGGTGCAATCATGACTACCTTCCAATCCTTGTTAAAAACAGTGCCTTGAGCAATGTCGAACAGTACCCTATATCCATCATCACAAAGTTGACTAACACTTATCAGGTTATATTTCAAACCATTGACAAACGCAACTTTTGTGAACTGGATCTGCCCATTGTCAACTGGACTTCTTCTGAGAAGTCCCAGGTGCTTGACTTGGTGTAGAACTGGATGAAGAAACTGGAGGGTTCTCTCCAGTTTCTGGAGTAAAAACAATTGGTTTTAGTGGGACATTGACCTCCTTTTTCTTTTCGATGTTTGCTCCTTTCTGAGCAGATTGTTTTATCTTTTGTTTTTGAGGAGGAGTTTTAACATTTTGTTTTTCAACAGAAGAAGATGCAACTCCTTCCAAATTTTTAATTCTGGCAGTACAACTTTGTACCTGCCTTGACAAATTTTGGAGTTGATTCTCCATTTTTAACAAAATGTTTTTTTCATTAGGCTGCTGACCTATGGACTTGGGCTCAGCGGGGGTTTTAGTCTTTTGAGTTGAGGACTCATTTGACTTATGAGGTAAAGGATTGTCACTAGATTCCTTTTTAACTGGAGCTTTAGCCTTCTTGGCTCCAGTTTTGACCTCAACAGGGTTGGTCTTAGTGGATTCAGATTTGACAGTGTCAGAGGAATCATAAGGAGTTTCAACCCTAACAGATTCTGGCAATTGGTGAATTATGGGTAAAACAGCTGCCATCTGAAGATCACCAGATTTCCAGGCAGTTTTTTGAGCATCAATGGTTTTAGAGAAAGCGTCATAATTTTTACCAGATGCTTGTACCCAAGAATTGATAACCATGTGTTCCTTTTCAAGATCAAATTTTAGTTTTTTGTTATCTCTTTCCAATGCCTCATTTTTCAAATCTGACTCTTTAAGAGCCAACTGGACACTTTGCAAATCATTTACTTGACCTTTCATGTTGTTAAATTCAACCAAAACTGTTTCTAAGTATCTTTCACAGTCAGTTCTCATGGTTTCAACAAATAACAAGTCATCATTCAATGATTCAGCAATATCTAGTTTCAATTCTGAATCTATCTCGACATCATAATCCCTTACCTTCTTTAAAATGATGTCAACCCATCTTCCTGACACAACATCATCTTTCACCACTGGTTGTTGATTCTCCAATGCCATGAAACACACATCTCTAATCTCTTTTTCATCATCAGATGAATCATCAGAGAGTTCCCATTTCCCTTCAGTTTGAGCCATCATGCACTTGTTCTTTTCTTTCTCGTTTTCTTGTTCAAGTGACATGAGAGCAATCTGTGTCTTAAGTTTCTTGTATTTGGCCTTATAATCATCAGTTTTAACAAAATTTGGGACAATAGGACCAGTTTGGTTGTTCATCTGACTAGATCTGCATTCCTTCATGAAATGGCCTTTCTTACCACATTTGTAGCAGGTAAGATTAGCCTTATCCATAGAAATTGAACTGGAAGCATTATTGGACCCATTAAATCGATTAGATTTATGCTTAAACCTATTAAAGGTTTTAGCAATCATGGCTACCAGATCATCATCGTCAGTTTCCTCACAACCGTCACTGAGATTTGTGGTTAGGCCAGAGTTCAGTAAGTTGTTTAACATTTCCTTCATAGAATGTGACTGGACATTCTCAGTAGACATTAAAGCAGCACAAGGTTGCCCAGAAAAGTTGGCAGCCTTGGAACTCTGAGCATGGTTTAAAGCATTTTGCTCAGCCAATAATCTTGCAGCATCGTTATCTTCAGTGAATCTGAAGGCTCCATAAAGGGAAGAAGAGTATGGCTATGCAAGGTCTTTCCTTGTCTTAAGACAAGAACCATGTGTGCCCATTTGGATGGCAAAACATCACAGAATTTTTCAAGAAGAATATCCTTATCCTTCTCTACTCCCAAGCCTCTAAGTTGATTAATTAGGCTAGTAAATCTGGTATAAGTACCAGTTAAACTTTCATTGGGAAGAGCAAAGAAGGATTCATACTTCTTGTTAAGAGCAACCTTTCTGGTGACAATGGTGTCATTTCCTCCTTCAAACTGGAGAACTAGTTCATCCCACATAGATTTTGCACTAGGAAATAGCACAAGAGTAGGAATTAGTTCATCAGGTATAGCAGAAAGGATCATGTTTTTCAGTTTAGTATCAAGATCAACCAATCTGCGATCCTCATCTGACCAATGTTCCTCAGATTTCTCCCTGGTGTCTCTTCTCCCAGTAGGGTCGAGAAGAGGGCTAACACCATTGGACATGGGTATATATGGTCCATTCTTAAGGATTTTCAACATATACCTCTCTATCCCACTAAAATGCAAGAGCATTCTAGCCTTCCATGTACCAAATGTCTCACCATTCCCATCGAATTTGGGAACAGGAGAGTTAGAGTAATGTACATGAACGTGGTTAGCTCCAGGAGTTGGAGGAGGAGGAGGAGGGTTAGTATTTAAAGGAGTAGCAATATTAGGATTAGATTCATTTGTACCAGAACCATTCTCACCTTCAGCAGCCATCAAAGTAGACCTAGGTTATAGAATTGAAACAATTCAACCTGCCTGCTCTGATACCACTTGTAAGTCCCAACTATTACTAGATGGGTGCTGAAGACACCTCTATGTCGATGGTGAGTGAACTTTGCAACACAATCAATTAATCTGGATATAACCAGTTTAGATTGATCGTGTACCAGGTTAACTGGAATTAAGTATTGAGGTGTAAATTAATACGTAAATGTATTAAGGTGACAGAATACGTAAATTAATACAATGCAACAATATAAATGACAAGTATATAAACTGGTGAGACAATATGTAGTTTTCAAGTATATTTTATTTATTGATTGTTTAAATAAAATACAAGGTTGTTGCGGAACCAAGATAATACATGAATGTAAATATCCTAACAACCCATGAATTACAATTGATCTAAACTTGGAAATTCTCCTAAACAATCGAAACACTTAGAGTTGTGAAATGTTCCTTTTTGCGATTGAGAGAATATTGCACAAGTTCACCAATATTGCAGAATATATGTATTTGCAAAGTTGTTAAAAATGGTTGTGCAAGGACCTCTATTTATAGTCGAAGATTGAGCATAGGGATCTCAACATCGACGTACAAATATGGTTGACAGCATACAAAAGTATTGTTTAAATAATCCTTTGTGTGTGCTAAATAAAGTAAGACAAAAGTTTACTTTATTCAACCACTCTACATCTTTGCACCTTTATCCAGAGACAATATCATTGTCCGGTTAAAAGGATGTAGAGTAAAAAGGTCCTCCTCGTAATCAGTGTAAAGCTTTGTAAGACCATTTACACTGGAGGATTCTCCAGTTGATTGATCTGGTAGATTGTCAATTGGGCTTCGCTGCCATTGCCAATCTCTGTCTTCCATTTGTTGTCTTTGACTTCAACTGGAAGGTCTTCAGATTCTAGTCTTATGATCTCAACTGGAGGAAGTCATCAGTTGCTTGAGCCCAACAAATTTACAATCAAAGTTAAAAGAATTGCAAGATATTGAACTCGCTTTCAAAGCACAAGTTTTGGTTACTAAACAACTGGTCCAAGAAAAAGAAGAACTAGAAAATATTTTAACAAAAGAAAAACATGTTATCCAGTCATGGCTTGAGCCCAAGAAACCATATGATGCTGCACGTAAGCAGTACCCCTCCCAAAAACGTGCATATCTGGGGGTGATGTCAATGTTGCTGCATTAATACCTGTTGTTGACCGGGTGTTAAAACCTAGCACTATTTATGATGAACTAACAACACCCAAAACTTGTATTATTCCTCCTATTCAATTGTTTGAGGTTAAGACTGGAGCTCCCCAGATGAATGCTCCAGTCAAGAAGGTTAAGCAGAATAAACCTTTGCCACAATCATCTTCTAAAGAACCCTAGGTTCAGAAAAAGAAAAATGTTGTTCCTCCACCTAAGCCAACAGTACAGTCATTTGGAAAGGCTATGGTGCCATCTGAAGAAACTATTTTGTTAAAGCTGGAGAGTCAGTTTCAACTACTGGCTCGTCAAGTTCAAAGTTGCAATGCCAGAATTAACAATTTTGAGGGTACTTCCTCTGGCCCTAAACAAAATACAAAACCTTTTTCCAAGAAAGAAAAATCGAGCACACCTGTTGATGAGAAAAAGAAAAAGGTTTCAAAACTGTCAGTTCCACTGGTGTTTACTGAGAAACCCACTATTTTTGAAAGTGAAATCAACCAGATACCAGTTGGGATCCATCCTTGTGGATCCAGAGAACCCATCAGTCGATGGGTTCGTAAACCTTTAAACTAATAATCTGGTGGATGTGCAGGGCAATCGAAAGAAATATATTTGGTATCTTGACAGCGTTGCTTGAAGGACAATGACCGGATGTAAGACCCTGCTAGAGAAGTTCGTAGTTTTAGACGGACCCTCTATTACTTTTGGAAATGATGGTTCTGGAAAAACTGAGGGATATGGTGTTATGCATAATGGTCAAGTCAAATTCAGACGGGTGGCTTATGTAAATGGTTTGAAATACAACCTCATAAGTGTAAGCCAGTTGTGTGATGATGGCTACCGGATGTTATTTAACATCTCTCAGGGCATTGTATTTAGTAAGGATTGGAAGGTAGTACTGATTGCTCCCAGAAAAGGGAATGTGTATGTGATGGATATGGAAAGCTCTCCTTCAGAGCAGTGTTTCTATACCAAGGCTGATTAAGACACAAACTGGCTATAGCATAAAAGGTTATCCCATTTAAATTTCAAAAATATTAACAAGTTGTCCAGAAAACAACTTGTAGATGGGATACCTTCTGTCTACTTCAAAAAGGAAAGGCCATGTCCAGGATGTGAGATGGGTAAGCAGAAACGCACCAGTTTCAAGACTAAACAGAATTTTAGCATATCTGAACCTCTTCATATGCTTCATATGGACCTTTTTGGTCCAGTGAATGTTCAAACTCGTGCTGGTAAGAAATATACCCTGGTGATTGTCGATGAATACTTCAAATATTGTTGGGTAATATTTCTTAAGTCAAAGAATGAAACTGCTGCTGAAGTTATCGCTCTTATCAAGCAAATTGAACTCAAATATAAGTGAAAGTTGTGTCAGCTAAGAAGTGATAATGGAACAGAATTCCAGAATGAAACTTTGGAAAAATTCTGCACTGGCACTGGCATCTCCCAGAATTTCTCATCAGCACACACTCCAGAGCAGAATGGAGTTGTAGAAAGAAAGAACAGAACGCTGATAAAAGCTGCCAGGAGTATGCTTGCTGAATCTGGTCTTCCTAAAATGTATTGGGCTGAAGCAACTGCAACTGCTTGCGACACTCAAAATCGCTCAGTATATGTAAAGAGACACAAGAAGACATCCTATGAAATATTAAGAAATAGAAAACCAAATATTGGTTATATTCACGTTTTTGGATGTCCTGTATACATCCTGAACGACTCCAGTCAGTTAGGTAAATTTGATGCCAAAGCTGATGAAGAATATTTCTTAGGATATTCAGCCATTCCCAAAGCCTTCAGAATCTACAACAAGAGACTGGAAAAGGTCCAGGAGTCAATTCATGTCACATTTGATGAGTCAAATGAAGCAATCAATAAAAAGCCAACCCTTTATTCTCCCCAGAAAGTCCAATTATCTTTGGTGAATATGATCCTATCAACTACAATAAAGATTTATCTGAAGATGTTTCCAGTCATCCTGACTTAGAACCAGTGCAAATCAAAAAACCTCCCAGTAATACTTCATTTTATTCTTCAATAAGTTTCAAACTACCCTTTAAACTTGTTATTGGATCAGATGTTCGTACTTTACCATCAGTATCAGATTCAATTGATTTTGAGCCTGTAATCCAAGAAATACCTTTAAATGAATAATTTTATGATGCAAATCGTGATCTTACAGATTCTGATGAAGATGCTGAAGTTGTCTGGCAAGATCCCTTTCTAGAAAATCAATTGAATTCTTGCACTGATATTGTTGTCAGAAACAATCCTGGTCAATACTCTAAGTGGACAAAAGCTCACCCAATCAACCAGATTATCGGTGACTCCAGTAGAGGGGTTCAGACCAGAAGTGCCTATAGTGAACAATGCTTATATGTCAGCTTCTTATCATTGATTGAACCGAAGAAGATTGACGAGGCAATGAATGACCCAAGCTGGGTGACAGCTATGCAAGAAGAGCTTCACCAGTTCAAACGAAATAAAGGTTGGAATCTGGTTCCTCCTCCAGTTGGCAAGAAAGAACCAATTGGAACCAGATGGGTCTTCAGGAATAAGGTTGATGAAGATGGTCATGTGATCAGAAATAAGGCCAGATTGGTGGCACAAGGGTACGTCCAGACAGACCTTAACTTTGAAGAATCATTTGTACCAGTAGCAAGGTTATAAGCCATCAGAATGTTTTTAGCCTTTCTGCTCATCATAAGTTCAAGGTCTACCAGATGGACGTAAATAGTGCATTTTTGAATGGAGAATTATATGAAGAAGTTTATGTCAAGCAACCTCCAGGCTTCACTGATGAAAAGCATCCACATTGGGTATATCATCTGGACAACGCACTGTATGGCCTCAGACAAGCCCTCGAGCCTGGTATGATACTCTGACCAAACACTTATCAGAAAACGGTTTCAAAAGAGGTGCAATTGACAATACCTTATTTATTCTTCGTGAAAGAGGTAATCTTCTGTTGGTACAAGTTTATGTTGATGATATTATTTTTGGTTCTACTGATGAATCTTTGTGCAAGAAATTTTTGAAAATCATGTCTTCTAAATTTGAAATGAGTTTGATGGGTGAATTAACATTTTTTCTTGGACTCCAGATTAAACAAACCAGTGATGGTATTTTTATTAATCAAGAAAAATATGTTAGAGATATTTTAAGAAAATTCGATATGAATTCCTCACCTTCAAAATCATCTCCAATTTCTGCACCTTTAAGAATAGATTCAGACCCTGATGGGAAGCCAGTGAATACCACTGCCTATAGAGGCATGATTGGTTCACTAATGTATTTAACTGCCAGTAGACCAGATATAATGTTTGCAACATGTCTTTGTGCCAGATATTGTGAGTCCACCTACACAAGATGTTAATCAAGTACAAGATATAATACGAATATAATAATAATGACTATTATATCAAGTAACCCGAATGGCAAGTAATTCTAATCTAGATGAAGACTAGTTAAGAATCACGATCCAGATAATGGATATGAACAAGTAAGATACGTAAGAACAATTGCTTGAAACTATATAAATACTAAATATAATCAAGTATTATGGCAATGAGTCAAGATGTATTTTTCCAAGTATTTTATTTATTGCTATAAACAAAATACATAGGTTGTTGCGGAACAAAGATAATCACACTTGTGAAAATATCTAAACAACCTAGAAATACAAATGATCTACCAACGAGGAATTACTCATAAAAATACTTAGAGTAAATAACACACGTTGCAATGCCAAAGTTCCAAGCATTTTTGCAAGTGTGAGAAGTCTTATATTTATAGGCAAACATGTCTTGAGGACATGGCATATGCCGTACAAATATGGTTGGGTGCATTTATGGATTTGTTGGACAAATCCATAACATGTTTGTTTAAGGTAAAGTATGTAAGTTTCTTGATGTGACTTAACATACTTTATTCCCAACCTTTTGCTAAAACTATCACAATCCTAGGTATAAAGTTATCAACCGGGTAAAGGTAGTTTAAAGCCTGCAAAAAGACTTCCTCGTAATCAGTGTAAAAGTGTTGTAAAGACTTTTACACTGAGCCTCTTCAGTTTCGTCTTCATATAAGATCTTCTCTGAGCTCTGCTTCTGAGATGATCTTCTTCTTCAGTCTTCAGTCTTTGATTTTAGTCTGAATGTCTTCAGTGTTGGTTGATTCTGAAACTGAAGTGAAGCTTCAGTGAGCTTTATTCTGAATGACATCAGAATCTAGAGCAAGCTTCCTTCAATGAACTTCAACTATTTTGAACAAATCATACTTAGTCGATTTTCGACCTAACAAATTTCCCCTACTTGTTCTAAAATAGTGCATGCATTTTATACTTCTATCTATACAAGTTTGTAAGTCTAGAAATGCAAGTTTTTGGTTTAAGTTGTAAAATATTTCCAAGGACATCTTATAGATCATTGATGCCTTAAGAAAATTTTCTTGTTGTTTTTCTAACTTAAAGTATTTCCTATTGATCTGTCGTAACTTGCAACTCTATAAAAGATACTGAGTCGAGTTCAGTTACAAGTACATAATGAAATGAAAAATATTTATAAGTACAAATATTTACAATATAAACAAGCTACTTCTTTGCAGGCCTTGAGCCAGAAGGTATATCAGTAGCTTTTCTTTTGGGAGAACCAACCTTCCCAAAAAGCCTTTCTTCCATCTCCACCTTGTTCTTCATCTTTTGTTGTCACTTCAACATCCAAGCACCAATCAGGTGAGACTTCGTGTAATATACCAGAAATCGTTCGTGTTCAGGTGTGGAAGTAAGGTGTATAACAATGGTGGATGTGTGTGTGTTAGTGTATGTAATGAGAGAGACAATCTGTGTGTGGAAAGCTTGGGAAAATGATATTAGCAAAATATGACAAAAGGTTACAAAAGGTTAAGACTTCGAGGGGTATTTATACTCTAAGTAAAATACATAAGCTCCCCCTCAACCTTATATTAATCATACAAATTAACAATGTAAAGAAATACAACTAAGCACTATTTTGAATTTCTAACATTCTCCTCCTTAGTGCTTGGTTGTCTCTGCTAGTCTTTTCTTGTTCTTTCTTTTCTTGTAATCTTGAGCTGCTTTTGATGTAGATGGCTTATCATTCATAGAATTCCAAAAAGCTATTTTCTTGTAACTATTCCAAGAGTCATTCCAATACCTCTTAGGAATGAAATGCCAGTTAGCACCTTCTGGACGTTCATCAGGCAATCTGATATTATCTTGGAAGTTAATTGGAGGAATATTATGAGGACCTCGTTCATGACTTGGATTCCAAAGAACCCATGAACCTGTCTCAGTATGAATAATTCCTTCTCTTGGTCTAATTGTTCTGGCAGCAATAAGATCTCTAACCCTTTGACGCATATTAATTGTCTCTTGGATCCTTCTTATGTGTCTTTCTCTCTGAATCTGGATGTTTTCATTTTCACAAGGATCAGGATTATCATGTATGGCTCTGAGGAAGAATAAACAATATTTCAAAGTGCCATCTGAATACTTGGGAAAATCAGATGCACAGACAAAGATTTTTCCTCTGAAGCTGTTAATGAAAACAAATCCATCCAATTCTTCTATTGGATCTCCAATCTGATAAGAATTCAACTCATATCCTCCTGCTCTCTGATTTGGTCTCGTGAGATTGATTCTTCTTGTTCTCCTTTCTAGACCAATTTGGAAATCATTAAACTCATAATATCTAATTAAAGCCTGAATGTGACTCTTTAGAGCTTTATAAGCAATGAGTTGATCTGGAGTCTTTGTAATCAAATGAGCATACTGATTGTAGAGAAAGAGGATGTCAGAGATTGGCAAGTATTGGAAAGATTCTTCATGAACAACATAAATGTGACCATCAGCTCTGCGAACTCTAAATCGGACAAGTCTTTGGTTCTGATACTTGATAGGAGCAATCAATGTTAACACACTTGTAATCGGACTCTGGAACTGATTATACCACTCTTCACTTCTTACTGAACTTTCAGCATTCATCATCTCTAAGTATGCATCCCTTTGATTTTGATGTCTGAATAGAAAGAATGTTCTCAACCTATTCAAGGTCATGTTGAGTCTTTCCTCAGATGAGCAATAAATCGGGAAGGCTCTTTCTTCAATGTATCTTGCCCTGCATACTAACTCTTCAGGCCTGGTATTCAAATCTAGCATTTGTGCATAATTCTCATAGAAATACCCTTCATTTATTTGCCAAATTCTGTCTCGAGTAATTCTTGGATGTCTAATTCCCATGCTAAGCTCTCTTGGAGTATCAAGATTATTTGTATCTCTCAGATCATAGATAATCTCTTCAAAGATATCTTTCTCAAATTGTTCTTGAGACATAGCTGGTCTTGGTGTAGCATCATCAGAATCATCCGAATCAGAATCACTATCATTATTAGCCCCATTCTCTGGTTGAAACGGATCAGGATCACTTGATTGATCAGAACTTGATGTTGTTGAGTGATAATGAGAGATGTATTTAACAAGCGGAGGCAAATCATCTAAATCAGAATTATGAACTTGATGAGCTTGAGATGATGAAAGAATATCTACACTTTGACTTTGATCATGCTTTTCAACCTCTTCTTCAACTTCTTCCATATTTTCAAATCTTTCTTGCTCAGATATCTCTTGATCTTGATTTCCTTCTGTTGTATCATTTTGAGCAACATCAGCAACATTTTCTTGAACACTTGCTTCTTGTGTTATGTTATGACCCTCTCCACTATCTTGAATATTCTCCCCCTCGGGTTGATCATCAGGATTTTGATCATCCCGACTCCTTAAGATAGTGGCCGGTCGACATTGTTGTTCAAGCTCAGTAATTCTCTTTTGAAGAGCTTCGGTTTCAGCCTTATGAGTAGTGTCAGTATCCAAGAAATGGAGATATGAAAGAATTGAATGACATATAGCTTTCTTTGGTGGGTTCATATTAGGCTCTTCAGATCTTAATCTACGAAGTACTGCCATAATGAGAGTATCAGTGGATATACCATTTTCATGAAGCCGACTAGCAGTATAGTCATTCAGATAAGTATCACTAATATCAGAGTCTGACGAAGATGATGAACTTGAAGAATAATCAGGAGAATCAGGATCAGGGAATGATTGTTGAATTGGAATCGTTGTGGTAGATATTGATGTTGGTGAAGCTAGAATTTCTGGGGGTGTCGGTGATGTAATTGGAGATGATTGAATAATCGGTGGTGTTGATATGATTGGTTGAGAAGACAAAGGAATAACAATTGTAACAGTTGAAATATGAGGTGTAGAAGGTGTTGAAATTGGAGTAACAACAGATGAACCAATTATAAGAGTACCACCAGTAAGCAATCTACGTGGTGATCACCTGGTTTGAGCCATGGGAAGTTTACCAGTAATAGTATATCTTGAAGCACGTAATACACTTTCTTGTTCTTGTTCAATTCCTTCAACCAAATGAGTCACAAGATTACGAACAATCGGTGATAGTGTTACAACAACTGGAGATTCAGAAATCGGAGTATCAGGAGTAACAGAAACTGGCGCATCAGTAGTTCCAAATGGTTCTACTGAGTGACCTGACGACATCATAACTGTCACAGGATTTCCTGTTGGTTCAAAAGTTTGAACAACAGTTGATGATTCGGCTTCACAACCAGAATCTTTTGGAAAATGGACAAACATAACACCGGTGTCACTTAGATCAACCGTTAAACCCAAAGCACAAATAGCCGCAGCAACTGCTCGAGCTCGAGAGAGTTCAAACTGTTGCTGAGCCAATTCAGCTACACGGGTGCCTTCGTTCAAAGCTGGCATAATGTTAGCAATGGAAGGAGTTCCAAACAATCCTTGAGAGGGCACTGAAGCCGAGCTCTCTATGTTTGTTCCGACAGCATCACCTAGATGTGCAAATGGTACAACAATCGGTGTAAGTGTCCTAAGGGTTCTAGACAAACGTGCAGAAACGATAGGCAAGAGAGGGGTAGATGTCTCTTTATCTTCAACATCCACAGTCTCTGAAGGAGACTGGTTCAGAGACTGGGATGGATTACGTGGATTTTGCCCATGCAATAATGAGACGTCAGTCTGTAGAGAGACTTCCGAATGGCTAGAGGAGGTTTGACCTTGCAAGAGTTGGGAGCTCTTGTCTTCTACCCTAGGTCGAACCCGGTGAGTATATGTGGTTTGGACTAATGGAAGGCCAACGTTTTCTTTATGCCTTATACCTAGCCCGGACCTCTCATCCTCTCTAACATTTTCGACTCCTCCCTCATTTCCTCCTTGTTCCTCCGGGATGTCCATGACATCATCAGCAAACTGATTGGCTTCATTATCAGATGAATCAATATCAGAAACAACCACATCTTCTAGTTCAGCATGTGAAAAACGATCATACTCAAAGCGAGATCTTTTAAATGTTTTCTTTTTGATATGAACAGGAATGGATTTCCTGCGGCCTTGAAAGTATGTCGGTGGAGGAGATAGTAAAACGGTTGTAGATATTGTTGATGAAGGAATATGAGTTGGAATTGATTGTGATTGAGGCATTGCTGGGGGTGATGATTTCTGGAAGGGGTGTTGATTGAAATGGTGATGAATGTCTTTGTGGTGATGGTGTTCTTGGTGATGGTGATCTTCTGATATTTGAAGTTTTAGGAGGTGGTGATCGGATAGGTCTTGGAGTCCCAGACTCAGAGATAGTATTCTCAGAAGATGTAGGAGAAGAAGGTTCAGCTGGTGTTTTTCTTTTCAACTGCTTTTTCTTTGAAGAACTTCCCTTCTTCTTCTTCTATTGATGCACTTTCTTACTTAACTTTAACACAAACATTTCACCTTTCTGTTTCTTACTCTTTGGCCTACCTGAACTGGATTCACCCTCACTCTCTTTTCTCTTCCTCTTAGACCCCTCACTTGGCAACCTATGCACAACTTGGGTAGGAACCGAGAGGCTTTCCGGTCCCAGAGTTGTTCTAATCCAGTCCAAGTATGCCTTCTTGGCATCATCAGAATCAGGAACCATTTCAAGTAAGAATGATGGAATCAGATAAGAATAGTTAGGAATACGAGAGTCTCTAACAAACTTGAAAGGATGAGTAACAACTTTCCCTGTTTCAAGAAGTCTTGGAATATGCTTCTTGTTCCTGATTATATTGCGAACAATTGCTGAGAGAAATCTGATTAAGGGAATGTAGTTCTTGGGAGCAGATATTTTTCCATTTACTGCAACTATCAGCTGATCCCAAAGAAGTTGAGCAATATCATAGTGCTGATTGAACACAAACCCATAAAATATGTACAGCATTGTCTGGGTCATGTTATCCATTCCTCTTGTATATGGATGAAAACAATTGCTGAGAACAGAAAACACATGGTACCAAATTCTTGGTAAGTTCTTTAGCTTGAAATCAGTTGTTTTGGTTAAAGGACCATCATAACCAAGTGAAATCAAAGCAGCAAACATCACATCATTTGACTCAAATACATCATAATCATTTCTCCCATTTGAGTTTGCTTCTGGTAGCCTTAAATATCTTCTGAAATCATCTAAATTGAATTCAAAGTCATATGTATTCTCTCTAGAACGAAGTTGAAATTGAAACTGGCCTTGTCGACGAAGTTCTGGAGATTTAACTTTGGCTTTAGTCCTTGATGAAGATGTATCATGTGGTTGCACAAAGATAATAGATCTCCACATATCAAATAAATATGATTCAGCAAGATCAACATCAACTGTGAGAGCATGAGTAAGAGGATGATTGTGGAAGATTGCTGAAATGATTGGAAAGCCAGGAGCATTGAAAGGATCATTTAGATATCTATTATTTCTCATATTGATGGAATTTCCGGTTGTGAGAATTTCTTCAATCGATTCATTAATGGCAATCTCTTCATCATGTGCAACCTCTTCTTGATGATCCATTATTTTTATATTTTTCTGATTTTAAGACATAAAAACTTTTAACACACACAGAAAAATAATATTTGAATAGCAAATAACAAGGTTTACACAAACAATTTATATAAGATACAATGAGGTTCACAAAGGCGATCAACTCAGTGTATCCTTTATAAATCAATTGTTATGAGAAAATAAACACAGAACAGTTAAATACATATTTTCCATATATAAATTTACAAAGAAGTTCACAAAGGCGATCAATTCTTTGTACTCTTATATACTTTGATATGTATAGAACTTTGAAAATAAGATATAATCATATAAGTATGATATATTTGAGAAAAACAAGGAAGTACACAAAGGCGTTCGATTCCTCGTATTCCAAAATATATGACAATTATATGATCATACAAAACAGTTTGTCACACCACACAATAATAAAAAAATTAAAAAATTATGGAAGGAAATTTTTTTTTCTAAGTATAGAAAATCAGAATGATCTAAATTAGATCGTTCTGAGTAAAACTCAGTGAAAAGGAAATGAAATGATCTAAATTTAGATCGTTTTGAAAGCTTTTAAGGAAAAATAATGAAGTATGAAAAACTGAAGGTGAAACGATCTAAAATAGATCGTTTTAGACCTTTTGAGAGAAAAAGTTTAAGTATGGGAAAAAGGAAGTAAAACGACCTAAAAGAAATCGTTTTAAGTTTCGCATGAGAGAAAAAAATGTTAAGTATGGGAAAAAAAGAAAAAAGTAAAACGATCTAAAAGAGATCGTTTTAGGTTTTGTCAGTTTAAACACACTTTTGAAGTGAAGAAAAAATGAAACGATCTAAATTAGATCGTTTTAAAACTTTTTAAGAAAAACGTCACTTCATTTTTGAAAACATAAAGTGACATCAAATACATGATATCTCTTTACATTTACAAGTATCAGATTTGAGCGAACCGAATTCATAAGAATTCAGTTACCCATCAATTGAATTCCAAACACTCTTTCAAACCACACAACAATCAGACCCAAGAACGATCCAAATTAGATCGTTTTGGTCTCAGTCTCAAGGATTTAACAATTAATTAACATGAAAAAGTGAACAGGAAAGGTGAATGGTAAACTTATTTTACTTCCGAGTCGTTTAGAAATCAAAACGATCTAAATTTAGATCGTTTTAGAATCAAACAACTCTAAAATAAAATATCTTTGCCAAACACTTTTTCAGTTAGCCAAACATACATCTAAGTTCACATTCAATGGATCAAACTGCAATTTGAGCATGGCATAACATTTGAATAATGCAAACTAACATTATCATAACACAAATTATCTAAACAGAAACACATCAAACCCTTTTAAAAACACACACTGATCATACTTTCACAAGAACAGGGGGGAAGGGTTTTTGAATTTTCAAAAACATCAAATAAAGCATTTAAACATGTAATAATCATTTACACATATCCTAAACATGCTTCTAATTCACACAGTCAACACAGAATCACTAACAGAAATGAGAAATTCAAGAAAAATCGAAGAAATGAAATCAACATTCAATTCGAAATAGTACCTGTGGATGTGATTGAAATTTGATGATGTTATGGAAAGAAATGATCATAGAACAATTTGAAACAAAACCCTTAACTTCTTTTGATGATCAGCAACAAAAAATTTTATGATGATTTTTGGGTGAGAGTGTTAGTTTACGGGTAAGTGTGATTTAGATGAGAAGAAAAAATGATTATCTTTCCCTCCTTAAAGAGAAAGATAAGAAAGTGGGTCGGGTCAGGCTGACTGGATCGGGTTTGGTTATCTGGGTCGGGTATGGATTAAATCGGTATTGGGCTCGATTGTTTTTGGGCTTTTTCTTATAACAGAATTTTAAAACAAAACAAAACAAACAAAAATATTTTTATGAATTTTAAATTTTCAAATTTTATATTTAATTTTTCTAAAATAACAATGAGTTTCGAATCAAATAGTGCAAATACACAAACTCCCCCTCGATTCATGAATTATCCTTTCTCATGTTTGATAGATAACGAATGAAATTAGAGAGATGGAGGATTTTTACAATGCAAGCAGAGGCAAGTAAGCTTATTGGTAATGAGCACTTATTTTGAGATGGTTTCTTTGAACAGAAACTCATTCCAGGATCATGTGTTGAATATCTTCCAAAGTGGAAATACATAACACAGACCTTTATTACCTATAAAAAAAATTAAGTTGTTTTTGGTACCCACTGTTGAATGGGTCCTTTTGGGTTAGAAAAATTGGTCATGGTATTGTTTGAAGATTTGGGATTCTGTTTCTTTGGAGTTTTGACAGTGAACCAACCATACTGATCCCTATAACTAGTTATACCCTTAGATGTTTCTTTTGTGAGGAAAATTTGGTTAGTTTTTGACATCTTGGATATTGAACTATGTTTAGAGATAGTTTTAAGAGTAGAGGTTCTAGAAATAGATGAAACATGAGCCTTAATGGTGTTCTTACCTTTGACAGCTGGTGCAAGCTGACTTTTAGGTGAGTAAAATGATGTTGGAGCAATCTTAGATTTAGATTCCTTCTTTGGTTCAACTTTAGGCTTTTTGAAAGAAAGTTTTTTAACTTCTTTTTCAATTTTTGATTGACTTTTTGGTTGAGAACCAGTTTTTGTAGTCATCTTTTCAATAAATGCTTTTGCTTTAGCCTTAAGATTTTCAGGAATCTCAATTTTATGCTCTAAAATCACTTTACTTTGGTCATTAGGTGTGATCACAGGGGTTTCAAAAGAAAGTACCTTTTTGACAGAAGCAAGACGTTTAGCCTTCAAAGCTTGAATTTTCTCTTCAATCTTGAAAAATGATGATAACATTGTTGTGGACATATCTTTAATTTCTTGAATTGGTTTTGGTCTTTCAACATCATCTGACTCAAAATCATCCTCAGATGGTTTGATGAATTCTTGAATCATGCCAAGGCGAAGAAATTTTTCATCATACAAAGCACCAAGATCTTCTTTTTGAATTTTCTCTAAATGTGTTGGATTCTCACAACCTAAACCAAAAAGAAGTTCTGATTTATCAATCTTTGATTTATTGTAATAAGCAGTGAAGTCCAGAAAAGGATTTTGTTCTATTTTGTAGATTTTCTCTTGGTAGAACAAAATTCTTGCTTTCAAATCCTCAACTTGTTTTTGAAGAATTTCAATTTCAACTCCTTTGAGAAAACAAGAACTGTTTAAGTCAGAAATATGTCTTTCATGTTTTTCACAATTTGGTCTCATATCTTTCATTTTGTTTGTGAGAAACTCAACATCTGCTTGTCTTGCATTTGCTCTTATCCATTCATTGGTTTTCTCAAGCTGTAAGGTCTCAATGGTTTGCTTGAGTGAATGGACAGTCTTTTTAAGGTCTTGACATTTATTGGTTAAATGGGCATTGGGTGAAACAACTTGAGAACTATTACTTGACAAATGCATTTCTTTCAAAGAGTCATAGTTAACTTTGAGAGCATCATGAGTTATTGAGAGTTGAGAAAAATCTTCGTTAAGTTTATCAAACTCTTGTTTAGCTATTTTCAAATTTGTTTTCAAAGTAAGATTTTGCTTTGTCAAAGTATCAGCAGTTGTTTGAAGAGACAAGTAGTCAGTTTAAGTAAAAAATTGTACCTCTTTAGATGAAATGTCTGAATTGATGTTGATTGTTGTCATTTGAAATGATTGAATTACAACTTGAAAAAAAATAAATTTTTTTTTTTTAAACTTTGAATTTTATAAAAAACTTGAATTAGAAAATGAAACTAGAACGATCTAAAAAAAATTCCTAAGTATTGAAAAATGAAACTAGAACGATCTGAATTAGATCGTTTTAGAATCTTAAAAAATTTTCTAAGTGATGGAGTAGAAAGAAGAAAGAAAAGTTAGAACGATCTAAATTTAGATCGTTTTAACAATTTTGGGTGAAAAATTTTCCAAGTATGAAAACTTTGAAAATTTGGGCAGAGTAACACAATGATTTGGAAATTTTTGAGCAAAACCAATCTCAAGGAGATTAGTTACCCAAGGAAGAGTGTGATTCCCAATCACAACAACTTCAGAATCACGATCCACACAACACACACTTCACACTGAATCACAAAAGCTAGAACGATCTAAATTAGATCGTTTTAACTTCAAAATGGCCAAAACTAGAACGATCTAAAAGAGATCATTTTAGTTCCTCCAAAAGAGATCGTTTTATATACCTGCAAATACAAACAGAACAGACAAAGTAGTCGATTTTTGATACAAACTTGGTCAATTCTCACTCAATTTTGAGAATTAGGGTTTGATCCAAAGATCAAAATGCTCAGAAAATGATCGCGCACAACCCTAGAAACAATTCCATATCTCAAATCAACTGAATTATGAAAATCAAATTTTGATCAAATTTTCTAAAATTTTGATTTTTAATCAAAACTTTGAATTTGATCCTGAAACTTAACAGGATGTTTTGAAATATGATTTGGAATGTATTTGTGAACAAAAACTGGAAAATTGAATGATAATTGAATGTAAGTTGTTGAAGAACAGAAATGGCGGCAAAAGTTTTCTTTGAACACGAAGAAGAAGAATTTGAGCAAAGATTCAACGAATCAGTATTGAATTTGTTCTGGATCGTCAATGGATTGTTGTTCTGCTCTGATACCACATGTAATATACCAGAAATCGTTCGTTTTCAGGTGCGGAAGTAAGGTGTATAACAATGGTGGATGTGTGTGTGTTAGTGTGTGTAATGAGAGAGACAATCTGTGTGTGGAAAGCTTGGGAAAATGATATTAGCAAAATATGACAAAAGGTTACAAAAGGTTAAGGCTTGAGGGGTATTTATACTCTAAGTAAAATACATAAGCTCCCCCTCAACCTTATATTAAACATACAAATTAACAATGTAAAGAAATACAACTAAGCACTATTTTGAATTTCTAACACTTCGGCTTCCCCCTCAGAATGTTGATCATCTGCTTGTGTTCTGAGAACCCAAACTTGTGGACTGAAACCTGCTCATACTCTTCTTCAGCCCTTCCTTCTCTTTTCACAATCAGATTGAACAACTTCAGATTATCTTCTTTTATTATCTCAACATCAAGGATCTTTGCAGGATTACACCTGTGTTTCACATAATACTCATACTGATCCTTCTCATGTTTATCCATGACTTGAGAAGTTTGTTCTGAAATTGGTATGAATGTAGAGTGGTCTGTATCACGAGCATGTTTCCTTGTTGATCTGGGACCAGTCTGCTTGGGCTTCTATCATAAGCTTCAATCGTTGTCTATATCACCTTTAGAGGTTCCTAACTCTGCTGAGCTAGGCACTCAGAAAAACCTTTGCTCAATGTGGAAAATTGCGATCTTAACCTGAAGGAGGAGTTAAGAAGCAACTTGTCATGCTCTTGGACATCAATGAGCACCTTTCAATCTTCTGCAGTGAACACATCAGTGGGGGTGGAAGGAATACTTTGATCGTTCTTTCACAAAGCCAGCACTACATCCACTTGCTTCGACTGATTTTGAACGTTCTGATCAAGGTTTGACACAAAGTTTTTGATTTCAGTAATCACCTTGTCAACCTTGTCATTTGTTTCTTTTGTTAGTTCAGAAACCAGTGATTTGACCTTGGCTTCAACCTTTTCTGCTACTGACACTGAAATCTGAGAGATTATTTCCTAAGAGAATGCAGATTTCAGTGTCTCAATCAAGGCTTGGTTTCTTTACCAACTCAGCAACTTCCTTTTCAACTGCCAAGAATGCTTGTTACATCATGTGGACTGAGGATGTCAGATTTGCAACAACATTATGAACATCCCTCTTGATCAGTTTAAAGGCTTCACCAATAGCCCCACTCAATCTGTTACAAGCAGAAACCAACTCATGAAGCTTCCCAGCCACCAATCCTTCATTTCCAGCAATTTTTGTAAATTCTGTGCCCATAAATATTTGGGCACCTTTCAAATCAGCCAAGGACTTAGTGTTGGCAGTTAGAGATTTGGTTAAGCCCTCAACCTGAAGAAGAAGGTTTTGGACTTCAGTGTGTGATTTCTCTAACTGAGCTTCAATACTCAACGGTGGAGGAGGTTGAATGGAACCAGAAGCAACGAAAGGAGGAGTTTAAAGATCTGCCAGAGTTTTCTCTAAAATAGTATCTGAAGGACCCTTAGATTCGGTTTCAGAGTCCAACTCTTTTTCTTGCTTTTCTGGCAGATCAAAGTTTCTCCTTGGTAGAATATTATGAATTTGGGGGTGAAGGTGTTGAAGTTGTGGTTCAAATCTGGGAGAAGTGACAAAAGCAGGAGTTGTGTTTTCAGGAAAGAAAGGGTGTTGGTGTGAAATTGGGGGTCGTTGATATGGAAGATCAAGATCGATGATATTTTGTGGATTCAAAGGAGGTGGGAGTATAGGTTCATTGACAAGGTTGAGGGGTGGAAGATGTAGGTGGCTGGGAGGAAGAACTTGATTTGGATTTAAATAAGTTCAACATTTTGCCACTAGATCCACTGGTGGGTCTCACATTCTTTTGTGACCCGCCCAGTGATCTTTCTGAGCCAGCTGGTCGTGCTGTGTTAGTTTTATTTTTACCAATTACCTCAAGCATTGCAGGGGAGAGTTCAGGCTCATCTTCAGATTCAGTGAGCTTGGAAAGATCCTTGCAGTATTCAGGTGCAGAGCTCTCCTGAAGTATGTCAACATATGCATCTCCCAGAATATTAATAAAGCAAAGACTGGGGAACCTTTGGAATGCAATGTGTATGCTTCTCTTCCTTTTCAACTTGGTAATCAATTGAGAAAACAGCATCTCAGTGAAATCTACATTCATTCCATGCCACAAATAGTAGCCCATCTCAACTTGGATCAAGGAAATCTGGTCCAAGCCACCATTGTTGCTACCAAGACACTCCACAATCTGTGTCCAGAAGTACCTCCAGCAGTTTTTGAAGCCAGCAATGAATATGTAGCCAGAGGTCTTCAAATTACCATCATCATCAAGAATTTGATTGTGGCTTGTCACCAACAAAACTTCCCTGAAGTCTACTCCTTTCCTTCTTTTCATGTAAGGAGTATTGGGAGGCAGATAATTCAATCTGAGTGCCTCCCTGAACCCATCTAGGGTTAACACGCACTTCACTGTGCCTTCTTTTATAGTAAAGGATATAGATTTTTCATCCTTACTCACTTTCGCCGTATACCAAAATTCAAGCAGATAGCGGTGGTACATCTATTCAGGATCGGCAGTCTGGGCATATGAAATAGGGCAACATTCAAGAAATTTGTTTAACCTTCCCAACAAGGTCTTTGATTTGGCATTAACGGCTGTCTTGTAGTTGTTCATGTTGAATCAAATGGTTTTTGACTCAAATTTTTCAGGCCATGAAGAACTGGGTTTAACTACCGATTTGGGTGGGGAATATTCAAAAGCGATGAGAGTTTTGGGTTCTTTTGGTTCTTTTTGTTGTTGTGCCATTGAATATGATTGAAGAAATGAGAGTGAAGACGATTTAAGGAATTTAGGGTTTGAGTGTTTGAAAGAAGAGAGAGTGATAGAGAATGATGATTGGGAGTAAATGAAAAATGAAGTAAATGAAGGAATGATTTAGGAAAAAGATATTTAATTTTCGAAGGGAATACGAAAGGATTTCCAAAGAAAATAAAATAAACACATTTTGAATTTCAAACCAATTAAAATTTGATTAATATTTTATTGAAAAGTAATTTTGATTGGGTTTGAAATCCGAAATAATTTTGGGTATACGTCAGCATTTAATGCAACAACGGCCATGACCCTACTTTTTCGAAAAGTATTCAACCGTTTTTAATGCAAAAGCAATGATCATTTTTCTTTGCGGCGCAAGTGGTATGACACGTCATCAATAAGGTGTCTTGTACAGTATAAATCACATGTCCACTTGCCAACCAGGTATCCATCATATAATAAAACGCTTTGAGAGACTTCAGATTAAATTTATTAAGTTCTGAGAGAGGTTAAGGAAGTGCAATCTGAACCTTCTCATTTTCTAAAGTTCCGAGGTCCTCTAAGATTCTGAGCCATTTCAGACAAAATATTTTCTGAGGCAAAAATTCCCCCTCAGAGAAAAATTTCCTTTACTTGTAAAAATACTTTTGTCAATTCCCCCTGAAATGCTACACAGGATTTAGCATTCCTAATTCGCTGATGAGATGTCTAAAAGTTTTAACATCCAAGGGTTTTGTAAAAACATCAGCTAGTTATTTGTCAGTGGGAATAAAATGTAACTCAATATCACCTTTAATAATATGGTCTCTGATGGAATGATACCTGAGATCAATGTGCTTGGTCTTAGAGTGCATGACAGGATTGTGAGAGATTGCAATGGCACTAGTGTTATCACAAAAGATTGGAGTCTTTGTATAAGTAACACCATAATCAGTTAGTTGGTTTTTCATCCACAAAATCTGAGCACAGCAACTGGCTGCAGAAATGTATTCGGCCTCTACAGTGGATAGTGATACTGCAGTCTGTTTCTTGCTTGTCCAACTAACCAATTTTCCACCAAGGAAATGATAACCACCTGTGGTACTTTTCCTATCTATCTTACAGCCTGCATGGTCAGAGTCTGAATAACCCATTAGATCTAGACTTGAGCCTTTGGGATACCAAAGACCAAGTCTGGGGACACCTTTCAGGTATCGAAAAATCCTATTCACGGCTTTTAGGTGTAAATCTCTGGGATCAGACTGAAATCTTGCACAAAGGCATGTCGCAAACATTATGTCAGGTCTACTTGCAGTTAAGTACATGAGGGATCCCACCAAACCACGATAAAGTGTGGGATCCACTTGTTTTCCATTTGGATTTGAGTCAATTGAAAGTGGTGCTGAAATAGAAGTATCTTTGGATGAAACTGAATCAAATTTATATTTCTTTAAAAGATCTCTAACATACTTTTCTTGATTTATAAAAATACCATCTCTGGTTTGTTTCACTTGAAGACCCAGAAAGTATGTCAGTTCACCCATCATACTCATTTCATACTCAGAAGACATGATTTTAGAAAACTTATCACACATTTTATCATTTGTAGACCCAAACACAATATCATCTACATAAATTTGTACAAGCAAGATATCACCTTTATCATGTGAGATGAATAAAGTGTTATCTATTGTACCTCGAATAAAACCATTCTTCAGAAGATGTTTAGTAAGAGTATCATACCAGGCTCTAGGTGCTTGTCTCAAACCATACAAAGCTTTGTTCAATCTGTACACCTAGTGAAGTTTTTCTTCATTAATGAACCCTGGTGGTTGATGCACATATACTGTCTCTTCCAGTTCTCCATTCAGAAATGCACTTTTGACATCCATTTGATAGACTTTGAAAGCATGATGTGCAACAAAAGCTAAGAAAATTCTGATAGCTTCAAGTCTAGCAACTGGTGCAAATGTTTCATCAAAATCAACTCCTTCTTCTTGTGAGTAACCCTTTGCAACAAGTCTTGCCTTGCTTCTAATTATATGGCCATCTTCATCCACCTTGTTACGAAAGACCCATCTTGTCCCAATTGGTTATTTCTTCAGATTGTTGGGACATGGAACAAGCTCCAAAACATTGTTCCTTTCAAATTGGTTAAGCTCTTCTTGCATGGCTTCAACCCAACTTGGATCTTTCATAGCCTCGTCAATCTTCTTCGGTTCTATCAGTGATAAGAAGCTGACATATAAGCATTGATCGCTTGTGGCTCTTCTGGTCTAAACCCCTCTACTTGGATCACCATTAATTTGATCAATTGGATGCGATCGTGTCCATTTAGAGTAATGACCAGGATGAACAATGATATCAGTGCAACAACTCCTCTGGTTTACTTCAGGAGATGGTTCAGAATAAACTATTTCAGTTTCATCATCTTGTAAATCACGATTTGCATCATGAAATTCTTCATTCTGAGGTACTTCAGTGGAGGCTGATGTCTGAGGAGTAGCGGCACGCACATCTGATCCAATAGTCATTTCTGAAGGTAGCTTGAAAGTGACTGAAGGATAATATGGAGGGTTGTTTTGCTTATTATTAATTGGTTCTGAATTGAGATGTTCAGAAACACGTTCAGGTAACTGATCAACTTTATCATTGTGATCAGATTCACCAAAACTGATTTGACTTTCTGAGGGTGGTTTAGAGACTGGTTTATTAAAGGTTGCAGAATTTGATTCATCAAAGATAACATGAATTGACTCATCAACCTTTTCAAGTCTTTTATTATAGACTCTAAAGGCTTTGCGAATTGTTGAATATCCTAAGAAGTAACCTTCATCAGCCTTGGCATCAAACTTGCCTAATTTGCTGGAATCATTCAGAATGTATACTGGACATCCAAATACATGGAAATATCCAATATTCGGTTTTCTATTTCTGAGCACTTCATAGGCAGTCTTCTTATGTCTTTTGACATAAATTGAACGATTCTGGGTGTAGCAAGCAGTTGCAACAGTTTCAGCCCGAAAACATTTTGGAAGACCTGGTTCATTCAACATAATTCTGGCAGCTTCTATCAGCGTTCGATTCTTTCTTTCTACAACACCATTCTGTTCTTGTGTGTGTGATGAGGAGAAGTTCTGAGATATGCCAGTGTTAGTGCAGAAAGTTTCCAGAGTTGAATTTCTGAATTCAGTGCCATTATCACTTCTGAGCTGACGAACTTTTCGCTTGTGCTTGAGTTCAATTTGTTTGATGAGTGCAATAATTTCAGCAGTAGTTTCACTTTTGGTTCTAAGGAAGATCACCCAACAATATCTTGAATATTCATTGACTACCACAAGGGTGTATTTCTTCCCAGCTCTTGTCTGCACGTTCACAGGACCAAAAAGATCCATATGAAGCATATGAAGTGGTTCAGTAATGCTGAAATTTTGCTTGGTCTTGAAAGATGCTCTTTTCTTCTTTCCCATTTCACATCCTAGACATGGCTTGTCTTTATTGAAAGACATTGCAGGTATCCCATCAGCAAGTTGTTTTCTTGACAACTTATTTATATTTTTGAAATTGAGATGGGACAACCTTTTGTGCCATAACCAGTTGGTGTCCTCATCTGCCTTTGTGTAGAAACATTGTTCAGAAGTAGCACTGTTCATGTCTACTATGTAAATATTTCCTTTCCTTGGAGCAATCATCACTACCTTCCAATCTCTGTTGAATATGGTGCCTTGTGAAATATCAAATAATACTTTGAAGCCATCATCACAAAGTTGGCTGACACTGATCAGGTTATATTTCAAACCATTCACATATGCAACTTTTGTGAATTTAACTTGACCATTATTCACTACACCATATCCATTAGTTTGTCCATTTTCATCATTTCCAAATGTTATTGAGGACCCCTCTTACACTATATTCCTCTAGCAGGGTCTGGTGACCAGTCATGGTTCTGCCAGCAGCACTGTCCAGAAACCATATATTCTTTTTGCGGTCACCCTGCACATACACAAAGATTAGTTCTTTTTGGGAACCCATCTCTTGATGGGTCTACTGGGCTCTCCCTTAGAAGCCTCAGATTCTTTGGTACATATGGAACAGAAGGATCAAAGGGGATGTCGGTCATGATCTCAGATGAGATAAAAACAGTTGGTTTAATGATTTCTTCAACCTTTTTCTTCTCAGATTTGTCTTTGTTTTGCTTGACTTTCTTTGAAAAAGGTTTTGGGTTTTGTTTAGGATTCATAGGAGTGCTTTCAACATTCTTCAAACATGCATTACAACTTTGCACTTGCCTGGCTAGCATTTGAAATTGATTTTCTATCCTTAACAAAATAGACTCTTCATTAAACACCTGAGCCCTACCAGAATCTGAGGTAGAAGGCTCAGCTGGGGAGACAGTTTTCTTCTTCTGATGGTTTTTAGAAACCTTAGATGAAGACTGAGGGGAAGTCTTCTTGGTCTTAGCTTTCTTGTCTAAAGCACTGGTCTGACGTGCCTTAGATTTACCCTCAGGTTGTTCCTGGGCTTGTTCAGTTATAATCTTTTGTTTACCAATTTCTTTGAAAGTAATTTCAGGCCTCATTTCTTTAGGAAGAGCATCTAAATCAGTTATAACAGATGCAAGATGAAGATCACCAATGCCATATGCGATTCTTTGATTTTCAAAAGTTTTCTTAATGGCAGCTTCAGGAAAAGGTGATTTCATCCAAGATTTAATTATTTTTTGTTCTTTTTCCAAAATAATTTTTAATTCTTCCTTTTCCAATTCAAGCTTGGAAACCAGAGATTGATAACTTTTCAAAGCCAGTTGAACATCTTTTAGTTCTTTTAGCCTTGCCTGACTGGCGTTCAGTTCAGAAGAATTTATTTCAAACATTTTAATGCTTTTTGAACGCACAGTTTCAATATATGAAATGTCGGCCTCTATCGGAACTAAAAGATCCAATTTTTGTTCCTTATCTTTCTCAAAACCAAAAGCACTAACCTTCTTCATTATTATGTCCACCCATCGACCAGATTCCACATCAGCTTTCACAACATGACCTTGATCTTCACGAGCCATGAAACACATGTCCCTCACTTCTTCTTCATCATCAGAGGACACATCAGAATCCTCCCATTTCTTCATCATCACATTCATGTGATGCGTAATCAGAAATACTAATTTTCATTAATTTAGCTACCATCTTCTTCACAGAGTCAGAATGATCACTCTCAGAAGATAGTAGGGCAGTTTCTTGTGATTCAGAATAATGAACCAATGTTGAACTGGTAGAAACATGATTTTTGGCATCTTGCTCAGCCAGGGCTCTCTCAGCTTTGTTTTCCTCAGTATATCTAAATGCACCATATAAAGAGGCTAAAATGTGGCTGTGAAGGGTTTTTCCTTGTCTTAACACCATGATCAGATTTTCCCATTTAGAAGGTAAATTATCACAACAATTTTCTAACAAAATTTCTTTATCCTTTGAAACACCAAGAGTTTTCAGTTGATTAACCAAATTTGTAAATCTTAAATATGTGTTTGTTAAACTTTCATTTGGTAATGCAAAGAAGGCTTCATACTTTTTATTCAAAAAAACTTTTCTTGTGACAATGGTTTCCTTTGTACCTTCAAACTGAGTTAATAACTCTTCCCACATTAATTTTGAATTGTCAAGTAAAACAAGAGTGGGTTTTAAACTTTCAGGGACAGCAAAGAGAATCATGTTTTGTAATTTAGAATCGAGGTCAGCCAATCTATGGTCTTCTTCTGACCAATGATCTTTCTCTTTGGGTGTTAGTCTATGGGTCCCATCTTGGTTAAAAACAGCAGTTGATGCATTCATGGGTACATAAGGACCTTCTAAGAGAATAGAGGTCAAGTGTCTCTCAACCCCAGCGATGTATTTAAGCATGCATGCTTTCCATATGATGAATGAGTCACTATCCCCATTGAAGTTAGGGACAGGGTTGTTAGGAAAGTGTACGTGTATACTAGGTTGTGCTGGTGGTGATGGTGGTGGTGGTGGATTTTGATTGATATTGACATTTGGGTTAGGGTTACCATTTGGGTTTGGGTTTGGTTGTTCGGTTCCAGACATCTTGTAGGATCAAACAGGTATAACAAGTTAATGATTTAACCTGGGAGGCTCTGATACCAAATGTGAGTCCACCTACACAAGATGTTAATCAAGTACAAGATATAATACGAATATAATAATAACGACAATTATATCAAGTAACCCGACTGGCAAGTAATTCTAATCTAGATGAAGACTAGTTAAGAATCACGATCCAGATAATGGATATGAACAAGTAAGATAAGTAAGAACAATTGCTTGAAACTATATAAATACTAAATATAATCAAGTATTATGGCAATGAGTCAAGATGTATTTTTCCAAGTATTTTATTTATTGCCATAAACAAAATACAAAGGTTGTTGCGGAACAAAGATAATTACACTTGTGAAAATATCTAAACAACCTAGAAATACAAATGATCTACCAACGAGGAATTACTCGTAAAAATACTTAGAGTAAATAACACACGTTGCAATGCCAAAGTTCCAAGCATTTTTGCAAGTGTGAGAAGTCTTATATTTATAGGCAAACATGTCTTGATGACATGGCATATGCCGTACAAATATGGTTGGGTGCATTTATGGATTTGTTGGACAAATCCATAACATGTTTGTTTAAGGTAAAGTATGTAAGTTTTTTGATGTGACTTAACATACTTTATTTCCAACCTTTTGCTAAAACTATCCCAATCCTAGGTATAAAGTTATTAACCGGGTAAAGGTAGTTTAAAGCCTGTGTTAGGTCCAGTTTAAGCTAAACTGGAGCTCTCCAGTGACATCTGGAGAGCATGAGGAATTGTCCGAAATATTAGAAGTCCAGTTGCATTGTACAGGTTTAGCAACTGATGACTTCCTCCAGTTGAGATCAGAAGACTAGAATCTGAAGACCTTCCAGTTGAAGTCAAAGACAACAAATGGAAGATAGAGATTGGCAATGGCAGCGAAGCCCAGTTGACAATCTACCAGATCAATCAACTGGAGAATCCTCCAGTGTAAATGCTCTTACAAAGCTTTACACTGATTACGAGGAGGACCTTTTTACTCTACATCCTTTTAACCGGACAATGATATTGTCTTTGGATAAAGATACAAAGATGTAGAGTGGTTGAATAAAGTAACCTTTTGTCTTACTTTATTTAACACACACGAAGGATTATTTTAACAATACTTTTGTGTGCTGTCAACCATATTTGTACGTTGAAGTTGAGATCCCCATGCTCAATCTTCGACTATAAATAGAGGTCCTTGCACAAGTTTTTTTTAAAAAAAACACAACTTTGCAAATACATATATTCTGCAATATTGGTGAACTTGTGCAATATTCTCTCAATCGCAAAAAGGAACATTTCACAACTCTAAGTGTTTCGATTGTTTAGGAGAATTTCCAAGTTTAGATCAATTGTAATTCATGGGTTGTTAGGATATTTACATTCTTGTATTATCTTGGTTCCGCAACAACCTTGTAGTTTATTTAAACAAGTAATAAATAAAATACACTTGAAAATTACATATTGTCTCACCAGTTTATATACTCGTCATTTATATTATTGCATGTATTAATATTCTGTCACCTCAATACTTAATTCCAGTTAACCTGATACACGATCAATCTAAACTGGTCACATCCAGATTAATTGATCGTGTTGCAAAGTTCACTCACCATCGACATAGAGGTGTCTTCAGCACCCATCTAGTAATAGTTGGGACTAATAAGTGGTATCAGAGCAGGCAGGTTGAATTGTTTCAATTCTATAACCTAGGTCTGCTTCGATGGCTGCTGAAGGTGAGAATGGTTCTGGTCCTAATGAATCTAATCCTAATATTACTACTCCTTTAAATACTAACCCTCCTCCTCCTCCTCCAACTCCTGGAGCTAACCACGTTCATGTACATTACTCCAATTCTCCTGTTCCCAAATTCGATGGGAATGGTGAGACATTTGGTACATGGAAAGCTAGAATGCTCTTGCATTTTGGTGGGATAGAGAGGTATATGTTGAAAATCCTTAAGGATGGACCATATATTCCCATGTCCAGTGGTGTTAGCCCTCTTCTCGATCCCACTGGGAGAAGAGGCACCAGGGAGAAATCTGAAGAACATTGGTCAGATGAGGATCGCAGATTGGTTGATCTTGATACCAAATTGAAAAACATGATTCTTTCTGCTATACCTGAGGAACTAATTCCTACCCTTGTGCTATTTTCTAGTGCAAAATCTATGTTGGATGAATTAGTTCTCCAGTTCGAAGGAGGAAATGACACAATTGTCACTAGAAAGGTTGCTCTCAACAAGAAGTATGAATCCTTCTTTGCTCTTCCCAATGAAAGTTTGACTGGTACTTATACCAGATTTACTGGCCTAATTAATCAACTTAGAGGCTTGGGAGTGGAGAAGGATAAGGATATTCTTCTTGAAAAATTCTGTGATGTTTTACCATCCAAATGGGCACACATGGTCCTTGTCTTAAGACAAGGAAAGACCTTGCATAGCCATACTCTTGCCTCCCTTTATGGAGCCTTCAGATTCACTGAAGATAATGATGCTGCAAGATTACTGGCTGAGCAAGATGCTTTAAACCATGCTCAGAGTTCCAAGGCTGCCAACTTTTCTGGGCAACCTTGTGCTGCTTTAATGTCTACTGAGAATGTCCAGTCACATTCTATGAAGGAAATGTTAAACAACTTTTTGAACTCTGGCCTAACCACTAATCTCAGTGATGGTTGTGAGGAAACTGACGATGATGATCTGGTGGCCATGATTGCTAAAACCTTTAATAGGTTTAAGCATAAATCTAATCGATTTAATGGGTCCAATAATGCTTCCAATTCAATCTCAATGGATAAGGCTAATCTTACCTGCTATAAATGTGGTAAGAAAGGCCATTTCATGAAGGAATGCAGATCTAGTCAGATGAACAACCAAACTGGTCCTATTGTCCCAAACTTTGTTAAAACTGATGATTATAAGGCCAAATACAAGAAACTTAAGGCCCAGATTGCTCTCATGTCTCTTGAACAAAATAATGAGAAAGAAAAGAACAAGTGCATGATGGCTCAAACTGAAGGGAAATGGGAACTCTCTGATGATTCATCTGATGATGAAGAAGAGATTAGAGATATGTGTTTCATGGCATTGGAGAGTCAACAACCAGTGGTGAAGGATGATGTTGTGTCTGGAAGATGGGTTGATATCATTTTAAAGAAGGTAAGGGATTATGATATCGAAATTGATTCAGAACTGAAACTGGATATTGCTGAATCATTGAATGATGACTTGTTATTTGTTGAAACCATGAGAACTGACTGTGAAAGATATTTAGAAACAGTTTTGGTTGAATTAAACAACATGAAAAGTCAAGTAAATGATTTGCAAAGTGTCCAGTTGGCTCTTAAAGAGTCAGATTTGAAAAACGAGGCATTGGAAAGAGATAACCAAAAACTGAAATTTGATCTTGAAAAAGAACATATGGTTATTAATTCTTGGGTTCAAGCATCTGGTAAAAATTATGACGCTTTTTCTAAAACCATTGATGCTCAAAAAACCTGGAAATCTGGTGATCTTCAGATGGCAGCTGTTTTACCCACAATTCACCAATTGCCAGAATCTGTTAAAGTTGAAACACCTTATGATTCCTCTAGCACTATCAAATCTGAATCCACTAAGACCAACCTTGTTGAGGTTAAAATTGGAGCTAAGAAGGCTAAAGCTTCAGTTAAAAGGGAATCTGGTGACAACCCTTTACCTCATAAGTCAAATGAGTCCTCAACTCTAAAGACTAAAACCCCCGCTGAGCCCAAATCCATGGGCCAGCAGCCTGATGAAAAGAACATTTTGTTAAAAATGGAGAATCAACTCCAAAATTTGTCAAGGCAGGTACAGAGTTGTACTGCCAGAATTAAAAATTTGGAAGGAGGTGCATTCTCCTCTGTTGAAAAACAAAATGTCAAAACTCCTTCTCAAAAACAAAAGATGAAACAATCTGCTCAGAAAGGAGCAAACATTGAAAAGAAAAAGGAGGTCAATGTTCCACTAAAACCAATTGTCTTTACTCCGGAAACTTGAGAGAACCCTCCAGTTTCCTCATCCAGTTCAACACCCAGTCAAGCACCTGGGACTTCTTAGAAGAAGTCCAGTGGACCCATCAAGAAAAGATGGGTTCACAAAAATAACTAATCAATTACTTGGGTGTGCAGGGCGATCGTAAGAAGAATATTTGGTATCTGGACAGCGCAGCTGGCCGGACTATGACCGGATGTAAGCCCCTGCTGGAAGAATTCACTGTCTGCGATGGACCAGCGGTGACATTTGGTAATGATGGAAGTGGGAAAACTGAGGGATATGGTGTTGTTGACAATGGGCAGATTCAGTTCACTAAGGTTGCATTTGTCAATGGTTTGAAATATAACCTGATAAGTGTCAGTCAACTTTGTGATGATGGATATAGGGTACTGTTCGACATTGCTCAAGGCACTGTTTTTAACAAGGATTGGAAGGTAGTCATGATTGCACCAAGAAAAGGGAATGTGTACATCATGAACATGGAGCCTGCTCCAAAAGAGCATTGTTTCTATGTCAAGGCTGATGAGGACACCAACTGGCTGTGGCATAAACGGTTATCCCATCTTAACTTCAAAAATATTAACAAGTTGTCAAGAAAGCAACTGGTTGATGGGATACCTTTGTTTTCCTTTAAAAAGGAGAAGCCATGTCCAGGGTGTGAAATGGGCAAAAAGAAAAGAGCCAGTTTTAAGACCAGGCAGAATTTCAGCATCACTGAACCTCTTCACATGCTTCATATGGATCTTTTTGGTCCAGTGAATGTTCAAACTAAAGCTGGTAAGAGATACACTTTAGTTGTGGTCGATGAATACACCAGATTTTGTTGGGTGATATTTATCAGATCAAAGAGTGATGCATCTGGTGAAATTATCTCACTCATCAAGCGAATTGAGCTCAAGTATACCAAGAAAGTGTGTCAGTTGCGAAGTGATAACGGTACAGAATTCATGAATAAAGAATTGGAGACATTTTGCACTGACACTGGCATTTCTCAAAACTTTTCGTCAGCTCGTTCTCCAGAACAAAATGGTGTGGTTGAAAGGAAGAATCGCACATTGATTGAAGCTGCCAGAAGTATGTTATCTAAATCTTGTCTTCCCACCTGTTTTTGGGCTGAAGCTGTGGCAACTGCATGTCACACCCAAAACCGGTCAGTTTATGTCAAGAGACACAGGAAGACTGCCTATGAAGTCCTCAGGAATCGTAAACCAAATATTGGATATTTCCATGTATTTGGTTGTCCAGTTTACATTTTAAACGATTCCAGTCAGTTGGGAAAATTTGATGCAAAAGCTGACGAAGGTGTCTTTGTGGGGTATTCAAATATTAGAAAAGCCTATAGAGTTTATAATTATAGACTCCAAAAGGTACATGAGACAATTCATGTCACGTTCGATGAATCAAATGAAGCAATCAACAAAAGACCAACCCTTGATTTATCTTCAGTTGTCCCAGTTGATTTTGGTGTATCTGATCAGGTTCATCAATCAGATAGTACACCAGAAAATGTTTCCAGACATCAAGTCTTGGAACCAGTAATGGAAAAGAAGAACTTGTGTGACACCTAATTTTATCCTTCTATCAGTTTTAACCTACCTGAAAAACTGGTAATTGGATCTGATGTGCGTGCCACAACAACATCAGAACCAGTTCAAGCTTCTCCAGTTCTTCAAGATATACCTTTGTTTGAAGATAATCATGTCAACTCTTCAGTTGACACTGATGATGAAGTTGAAGTAGTTTGGACTGATCCTCCTCTAGTTGCTGCATCTGTTGGAGATCATCAAGTGTCTTGCACTGATGTTGTATTATACCAACCTAGTCAATACACTAAATGGACTGCTGCTCATCCCATTGAGCAGATTATTGGCAATCCAGATAGTGGGGTTCAGACTAGAAGAGCCACAAGTGATCAATGCTTGAACGTCACCTTCTTATCACTGATTGAACCGAAGAAGATTGACGAGGCTATGGCAGATCCAAGCTGGGTTGAAGCTATGCAAGAAGAACTCAACCAGTTCGAAAGGAACAACGTTTGGGAGCTTGTTCCTTGTCCTCCAGGGTTAAAGAGAGAACCCATTGGAACGAGGTGGGTCTACCGGAACAAGATGGATGAAGATGGCAACGTTATCAGGAACAAAGCTAGATTAGTTGCCAAGGGTTATTGTCAAGCAGAAGGTGTTGATTTCGATGAAACTTTTGCTCCAGTTGCAAGACTTGAGGCCATCAGAATTTTCTTAGCTTATGCTGCTCACTTGCAATTCAAGGTCTTCCAGATGGATGTAAAAAGTGCGTTTCTGAATGGCACATTGGAAGAAGAAGTGTATGTTACGCAGACTCCAGGTTTCATAAATGAAAAGCATCCACATTGGGTATATAGATTGAACAAAGCTTTGTATGGTCTTCGACAAGCCCCAAGAGCCTGGTATGATACTCTAACTAAACATCTTCTCAAAAATGGTTTTCAAAGAGGTGCAATAGATAATACCTTGTTCATCTTGAAAGAAAAAGGTGATATCTTGCTGGTACAAATTTATGTTGATGATATTATATTTGGGTCAACTGATGATGGAATGTGTAAAAGGTTTTCAAAAATTATGTCTCAAGAATATGAGATGAGTTTAATGGGTGAATTAACATTTTTCTTAGGTTTACAAATTAAACAAACCATGGATGGTATTTTTATTAACCAAGAAAAATATGTCAGAGATTTGTTGAGAAAATACAAATTTGATTCAATCCCATCAAAAACCACACCTATTTCAGCTCCATTAAATTTGGACTCTGACCCAAATGGAAAACCAGTGGATCAAAAAGAATATCGTGGAATGGTTGGTTCACTGATGTATTTAACTGCCAGTCGACCAGATATAATGTTTGCAACATGTTTATGTGCCAGATTTCAGGCAAATCCAAAAGAATCACACTTGCATGCTGTTAAACGCATTTTAGGTACCTGAAAGGGTGCCCTAGCCTTGGTCTTTGGTATCCCAAAGGCTCAGGGTTAGATCTAATGGGTTATTCAGATTCAGATCATGCAGGTTGTAAGATTGATAGAAAATCCACAACTGGTGGATGTCATTTCCTAGGGGGAAAACTGGTGAGTTGGACCAGTAAGAAGCAGACTTCGGTCTCAATGTCTACTGCTGAAGCAGAATACATTTCTGCGGCCAGTTGCTGTGCCCAGATTCTCTGGATCAAAAACCAGTTACTTGATTATGGCATGAAATTCACAAGAACCCCAATCTTTTGTGACAACACCAGTGCTATTGCTATATCTCACAACCCAGTGATGCACTCAAAGACAAAGCATATTGATATCAGGTATCACTTCATTCGTGATCATGTTATGAAAGGAGATATTGAAATACATTTCATCCCCACTGATAAACAGTTAGCTGATGTTTTTACAAAACCTCTTGATGAAAAAACTTTTAAACATCTCATCAGTGAACTGGGTATGTTAAATCCTCATTAAACTGGAGAGGACCTTCAGTTGAGGATGGTCCAGGTGATCCTTGATTGGTTGGAGATTGAACGCCTTGATGTACTCGAAGACTAGTCACTAATCAAATGGATCACATTTTTAGGGGGAAAAAGACTCAAAATATTTTTTTCAAATAAATTATTGAAAAATGCAACTGAAGGTCATCAGTTGAAACTGGCATCTAAATTTTCTTTTGGTTGCTAGTTTGGTCTTGTCTCAAAATGGTGGTCAGCCAGATTTCATAACGTTGTGTTTTACTTGGTGGATACTTGTGACACGTGATGTTACTCGAGTGCTAACCTCGCACTCACGAACGTCACCTGACATGTCTTACGTGTCAAGACTTTTGCTGAAATGTACTGCACTTTTTATGGGTATTGGTGAAGTTAGTGGGTGAGTGGGAATACCAGCCGTCGTAGCATTAAATGCTTGATGGGAAGTATTAAATATTTTTGAATTCTCAAATTTTGGAAAATAACTTTTTACAAATTATTTCAAATTTTTGGAGACTAAAATATCTTTTCGTATATATTTTGGCAATATTTTACTGCCTATATATACCCCCACCAAAATATCCGTCTCATTTACTTCTCTCAAAATTCCTTCATTTACTCTTTCAATCATTCACAATTCGAGATCCTTTCTCTCTTTCTTCTTTAAGTCCAAAACCCTAAATCAAAATTCACAAATGGCTCCTAAATCTTCTTCTTCTTCATCTCGTTCTCGTGATGTGAATCTACTCACTGCTGAGTACATTCCATCACAAAATGTTATTCGTGCCACTGGTGCTCCCATAAGCTCTAAACTTATTAAATTAAATCCAAATAATCCAATGGCATCTCTCCAAGGGCTCCAGGCCGCTGACTCTCTTATAGGGAGAATCCAATCCTTTCTTCGGATTTCTCCCCTCAGCGATGCCTTCTCTTTGAATCCACACAAGCTATTTCATGACTACTTGTGTGAATTCTGGTACACTGCCTCTCTTTCTGAGGACTGCTCATCCATCTCCTTTTCTCTAAAGGATGGGTCAGTCCCGTGTACCATCACCACTGAAACATTGAGGGAAGCCCTTAACCTCAATTACTGGAGACAAAATGAAAATCCAGTGGTGATTTCCTCCAATATTAATTTCCGCCAGGTCTTCCTTGATATGGGAAATAAGGAGATGGTGGAGGGGGATGTGTTGAAGACCAAGGGGTCTATTACAATGAAAGGGCTTTCACCATCCTGGAAGTTCTTTATGGTTCACTTGGTGGAGAGTTTGGGAGGGAGTTCTGGTGGATTGGACCAGATAAACTCCTTTCAGGCAGAGATGGCTTACTGCCTCTGGAATGGACTGAGGGTGGACTTTGCAGGTATTCTGTTCAGAAGCCTGGTGTTTAAGCTGAAGGGCAACAGGGGTCCTTGTGTCCCCTTTTCAAGATTCCTGTCCCTTTGTTTCATTCAGATTCTGGGCAGGGAAGAGTACAACAACACGCAATCCTTGTTCTCTGTGCCAGAACTGTTGAGGAATCTGGACAACCTGGTGTCCACTTCTGATGAAGTCCAGATGTCCCCGAGAATGATTTTTGCATTCTCTAAAACTGATGCACCACAATCTGGTGAATCAGAAAGGCAACTGGGCGGGCCTCAAAATAATGAGGGACCCACCGGTTCGTCTACTGAAGTAGTAACTGTGGCAGAAGCAGGAGTCCAGGCAGTTCCTAAAGCAAGAAGATCCTCTAAAAGCAGGAGATCAAGATCTGGACTCGCTGCACCTGACCAGTCACAATCTGTGATAGTGGTCTCTGAAGCCGCTGCCGGTGATATTGCAACTGAGGATAGAGCAGTTGTAGTTGAGGCACCAGTCACCTCTGTCCAGGGAGAAGATGCTTCGGCAACGGATCCTCAAACTGATGATACCATTGAGGCAACTCAAACTGGTCATCAGGAGTCTGAACAACTTGTTCAGCCACCCCCAACATTTATGGATCTTGGCATAAATGAGGGTGTGTTTCAGCTTGAGTCTTCGGACTCATCTGAGACAGAATCTGACCAGGAGATGGCTGATGCAACTGTACTTGATCAGCTCCCTTCTCTCCTTGGTCAACCCCAAGAACCACATGTTTCAGTTTCCCCAACTAATGTACAAAGCTTAGATATACCTCCAATATTCACCTCTCGCCAACCACTTTCTTCTATGGGTGTGCCTAGAAATAGACACATCCTAACCCCACCGTCGCCGTCGTTCACACCTGAGCACTCTCAGCATGAACGACACATTGAATCTCTTCCCTTCATTTCTACAACCCCTCCTCTTCTATCAACTGATGCTACCGCAACTGGAGAACCAAATATTGTCATACCTCGTCCAGTTGCACCTGTAGCTTTTTCGGCTGGTCCAGTGACACCTTCTCCTCCGTCATTGGACAGCCAATTCGTGTCTTTCCAAGCCGATCTCTCGAACCTTCTCGCGAGGGTGGAAGAGATTCAAAAGACACTCGATAGGAACACCAAGTCCCTCTCCAGGTACCACAAGGATCACTTGCAAAATATTAAAGTGGTTGACCTGGGGATCAACAAGTTCTCTGCCAATGAGGACTTGGTGTTTGGCAAGCTGAACGAGTAAGTGGAATCCTCCAATCAACTGGCAACATCTTTAAGGGAGGCGTTCGCACTGACTCAATCTGGAGTCACATCTTCAATATCCAACCTGCTGAACAGTACTGTCAGATCTTCAGAGGTTGATATTAAGAATCTGGAAAGGCAGGTGCAAGATTTATGTAACAAACCTGGCCTAGATGTGACAGAGCTGGGAAACCAGTTGGCCTCTTCAGTGGGGCTCAAGATTGAAGAAACTTTGGCTGCCAGTGAAAACAATTTGATTGAAAAGGTGATGTCTGAGATCACCAAGATTGCAGCGCCCCAGGTCGATCTCACTCCTATTACATCTGAGATTGATCGGTTGAGGTGCAGTCTGGATACACTGGCCAGCAAGGTCTCTGAACATTCAACTGCCATATCGGATCTGACCACTGAAGTTGGCAAAGGAAGGGAGGTTGTGACTGAAAGTGTTAAGGAAGTCCCTGCAACTGGGCTCTCTTCAGATGATCTCTCAATACTCAAACAGATTTTAAAGAGTCAAGAGCAGACAAGTGGAAATGTAATGACTCAGTCTCAAGAGATAAATCATCTTTGGAGGACAGTTCGCATGCTTTGTGGAGTCTTCAAAGAGTGCAAGACAATGCAATCATGGCAGCCTCTAGATCGCCTGCCCTCTAGTCATGCCGATTTTGAAGCCATCAGGCAGGGACTAGATGCTGCCAAGGGGGAAAGGTCGGTACATGCCCCTCACACTCTTGTGAAGACTTCAAGTAAAGGGAAGGAGATAGTGGTGGCTACCAGTACTGAGGCTGGTGAGCAGGAGATTGAGGTATTTGATGATGTGGTGGTAGGGAGTGTTGATAAGGGAAAGGCCATTGCTGATGAATCTATGGAACCGGCCACCGATGCACCAATGTTGGAAACTGGCAATGTTGATTTGTTGCCTCCAGTTACTGAAAGCGAGAGTCAGAAGTTAGCAAGAGTGGGATACCTGGTCAAGGAAAGGAAGAAACAAATGAAGGTGAACCAATTCGAATCAAGAAGAAATCTTCCAACCCCTCTTGTTGATATCACTGATGCTCAACTCCTTGGCTTGACACTTGTTGAATACAAGAAGATCAAAGAAGATCCAAGAATAGTCAATGCACTGAAGGAGATGCTTGAAGTTGAACTGGACAAACACTACCAGGATGATGAGGCTGAACTGGATGCTAAGTGTTTGAATGTGTCGGTGGAGAAGGCCAGAGAGATTAGGTCTGAAGGGATTCTCAAGAGGACTGAACAAGTAAAGAAGGCGGTCACCAAAGTATTGAATCCACCCAAGTCCAAAGGGAGAAAACAAAAAGCCTTGCCAAGAGATGCAAATCTGAGGACTTGGGTAGAACCATCTGAACCCACAACTGATGATATTCGAGCTGCTACACAAAAGCTGAGCACGAGCAAAATCAAACTGACAAATGAATCTGAAGCTCGCACATATTTGTCAGATGTACAGCGTCGAAGGCACAATAGAGGCAGGATTACTGATGTTAAGGTTTCAATCAAGCCTGGTGCCAAGCATTTTGTTGTTGAGGTACAATACTTTGGTGGGCCTAAGAGGACAACTGAGAACCCGGATGTCCATCAGTATGGTCATTCCGAACATGTTGAAATGTTGAGGTTGCTGGAGGGGAGACAGAGGAAGAATAAAGTTGAAAGAGGCTGGGAGTACGTATTGCAAAATCTTATCAAGTTCAAGGAAAACATTGAAGAAAGATTAGGCCTTGATCCTGAGGATACTCAGCCAATTTCATCAGTCTCAAAGAGAAGGAAAACTGGCGAAGGGCCATCTGTTTAAGTTTTCCTTCTAACTATCTGCTTGTAATTTTGTATACTTTCTTGTAACTTATTTGTAAATTGTGTATATATACAAGTTGCCAGATTGTAACTCACAAGTAAGATATCTGATAGGATCTACAAGTTTTTGAAACAAAATCCAAGACATTTGATGATCTATAAAAATGTCTTGGAAACTCAATAGGTTTTATCAAACTCAAGTATTTCAAACTTAAACTTGTATAGAAACAAGTTTGAAATCACTTGACAATATTTCAGGACAATTAGGGGGAATTTGTTAGGTCCAGTTTAAGCTAAACTGGAGCTCTCCAGTGACATCTGGAGAGCATGAGGAATTGTCCGAAATATTAGAAGTCCAGTTGCATTGTACAGGTTTAGCAACTGATGACTTCCTCCAGTTGAGATCAGAAGACTAGAATCTGAAGACCTTCCAGTTGAAGTCAAAGACAACAAATGGAAGATAGAGATTGGCAATGGCAGCGAAGCCCAGTTGACAATCTACCAGATCAATCAACTGGAGAATCCTCCAGTGTAAATGCTCTTACAAAGCTTTACACTGATTACGAGGAGGACCTTTTTACTCTACATCCTTTTAACCGGACAATGATATTGTCTTTGGATAAAGATACAAAGATGTAGAGTGGTTGAATAAAGTAACCTTTTGTCTTACTTTATTTAACACACACAAAGGATTATTTTAACAATACTTTTGTGTGCTGTCAACCATATTTGTACGTTGAAGTTGAGATCCCCATGCTCAATCTTCGACTATAAATAGAGGTCCTTGCACAAGTTTTTTAACACAACTTTGCAAATACATATATTCTGCAATATTGGTGAACTTGTGCAATATTCTCTCAATCGCAAAAAGGAACATTTCACAACTCTAAGTGTTTCGATTGTTTAGGAGAATTTCCAAGTTTAGATCAATTGTAATTCATGGGTTGTTAGGATATTTACATTCTTGTATTATCTTGGTTCCGCAACAACCTTGTATTTTATTTAAACAAGTAATAAATAAAATACACTTGAAAATTACATATTGTCTCACCAGTTTATATACTCGTCATTTATATTATTGCATGTATTAATATTCTGTCACCTCAATACTTAATTCCAATTAACCTGATACACGATCAATCTAAACTGGTCACATCCAGATTAATTGATCGTGTTGCAAAGTTCACTCACCATCGACATAGAGGTGTCTTCAGCACCCATCTAGTAATAGTTGGGACTAATAGCCTGCAAAAAGACTTCCTTGTAATCAGTGTAAAAGTGTTGTAAAGACTTTTACATTGAGCCTCTTCAGTTTCGTCTTCAGATAAGAACTTCTCTGAGCTCTGCTTCTGAGATGATATTCTTCTTCAGTCTTCAGTCTTTGACTTCAGTCTGAATGTCTTTTGTGTTGGTTGATTCTGAAACTGAAGTTAAGCTTCAGTGAGCTTTATTCTAAATGACTGCAGAATCCTGAGCAAACTTCCTTCACTGAACTTCAACTATTTTGAACAAATCATACTTAGTCGATTTTTGACCTAACAGATATCAGTCTAACCCAAAAAAATCTTATCTGGCAGCTGTAAAGCGCATTTTGAAGTACCTAAAGGGTACTCCCAGTTTAGGTCTTTGGTATCCCAAAGGCTCAGGCTTAGATCTAATGGGTTATTCAGATTCAGATCATGCAGGTTGTAAGATAAACAGGAAATCCACTACTGGTGGATGTCATTTCCTTGGTGGCAAACTGGTGAGCTAGACCAGTAAGAAGCAAACTTCAGTCTCTTTATCCACTGCTGAAGCAGAATATGTGTCTGCAGCCAGTTGTTGTGCTCAGATACTCTGGATGAAGCATCAGTTGCTTGATTATGGTATTCAGTATTCAAAGACCCCTATCTTTTGTGACAATACCAGTGCCATTGCTATCTCAAACAATCCAGTCATGCACTCCAAGACGAAACACATTGATGTCAGGTATCATATTATTCACGATCATGTAATGAAAAATGATGTTGAAATCCACTTTATTCCCACTGACAAACAACTTGCTGACATATTTACAAAACCTTTGGATGAGAAAACTTTTCAAAATCTTGTTAGTGAGTTGGGAATGTTGAACCCTTAATCTGGAACCTTGTTATGAACGCCTTTGTGACACTGGCAGGTTTCTTTGATTCCAGATTTATAAATCTATACCAGTAAAGCTATCGAACGCCTTTATGATACTATCTTTGCATTGATAGGTTTATGGATCACCATTCCAGGGGGAAAGACTCAGACCACATTTTTTTTACATATCTAAGTTTCAAAGGGAATTTATTAATTTATTTTCTCACTGGACAAATTTTTTTGGAAAATGTTTCTAGTACCTTGTAAATGTGTCCCTCTCATTAGCCAACTATGACTAAAAGGTTATGTAATGTAACCAGCTACTTGATTAACTATGTAGTGTAACCACCTTTGCTTTTTAGGTAATGTAATGTAACAAGTGACTGGCTAAACAGGTAACCGGTAACCACTCCATTTTCATTTGAAAATTCACTTACATGGCATGCTGACTCAAATGATAAAATGTGTACTTACATGAAACATTAATTAAAAAAAAAATACACCCCACCGTTATTTCCTTTTGTTTCTCGTCCCCCGGCTTCATGTCTATATCATATATCATATGTAATATGTATAAGTATAAATAGATATCCTTGGAACCTCTTCTCTTCTTCAACAGGTCATCATCCCACCACTGCCATACCACTCTCCCATCACTACCATACCACTCCCTAGCACCAGATCTATAACCTATTTACAAATCCCACCACCAACAGATATATAATTCGGAATCTGAAAAGAGCCACCGGATCTGGAAAGAGTCACCGAAAACTGGAAAGATTCGCCGGAATCTGGAAAGAGTCACCGGAATCCAGCGACTTCTTCAATGACCAGAAACGGGTGCTACATCACTGCCGACAATAAACTTCTAAACTTATTCAACATCATTATCATGAAATGGGTGCTGCATCGATGTCTTATTTATACATTGATTAATGAATTCATAGTGCTACGTGGTGTTTTTCATAGTGTTCGATCATCTCATGTAATGTGATTATTAATCTGTATATTTTTGTATATATATGTAATATGTATATCAGTATATTGTTAAATATTATACAAATAAATGTTTAATGAATCATAGTTCATGTAAGCATTAAGGGTTGACTTGGCGGATGATGTGGCGGGGTGATATGGCACTAACAGTTTATAATTTGGAAGTTACCCGGTAGCATATATCACATAACCCAAAAAGTAAAGATGGTTACATTACATAGCTAGTCGAGTAGTTGGTTACATTACATAACCTTTTTGGTTATAGTTAGTTACACTCTGGTGTCATTATCCCCTCTCATTAATACTGGATAAGTTGATGTGCATGTTTGAAGTGACTTCAGTCGCTTTGTAAATGTGTCCCTCTCATTTAATTATATTAGTTGATGTGCGTGTTTGAGGATTACCAGAATGGTTTAATCTGGGTACTTACTGGAGTGTCCCTCCAGTGTACCATTAATGCATATACTACTGGCCTAATCCACCAGGGAAACTAGAGTGTCCAGTTACCCTCCAGATGCATTAAAATGAGTCTTTATGTGTCAAGTCATTATATTTTTTTTAATACTTGATGCTAGTGCATGCCAACCTTATAATTTTTCATCTGGACAGTTACTGTTCAACTTACGTGGCATAACTTTTTCAACTTAAATGATGGTTTTGTTACCTTGAGAAGACCAAAAGTGCAAGTTGGTAATTTTTGTGGGTTGTCAACCGTCATACATTTATGTATGATGGGAAACATTAAATGCGAATGTCAAAACCGATCAAATTGTTTTGAAATTTTTTCAAACTTACCGTTTTGAATTTCATTTTCTCTTTCCTCTACTAGAGGGGAACCCCGCGTTGCAGCGGCTTTTACAAATAACAACACACTGCTGTGATATATCGAAAATAGATGTTTCAAACTACACTACAAAAGCTAAGCACACTATAGAAACCAATTATCGCGAATAAATGTGAAGTTATGAAATTAACTCTTAACAAAACATTAAAGGTTAACATTTGGCGTCAAACTGGAGATTATATTCATCTAATGTTGTATCATTATCCAATTAGATGGAGAACCGACGCAGATTGAAGAGGGGGTAGAAGTGTGTGTAAATTGAAAGAGGGTATATTGAAGTGAAAAAAGTTGGGGGTTAATTTTGGTAGTATAAAAGAGTACCCGCGCGTTGCCGTGGTAAAAGTATACGTGTTATGTGTTACAACAACGATTACAAGCCAACAATTTTAAAGAACAATAACATTTTACAGCTTGGGGATAGATAGAATTAAAGGCCGAAAGTGTCACTATATGGTATTACAAATTCTACCACCTGTGCAATGCCACAATGACAAATTATAAAGCTTGGAATGCCGATAATTTATAACTTGTTAGAATGCTTCTAAACTGTTTTGAAATTGTAGAATTGAAAACTGTTTTGTTTACAACTTGAATGAAAACATGAAGCTAAACTCGATGTTGTCAATGTAATCAAATGACACTGAAAAGGCTAACAAAAAGCATATATAACACTATTAGTTTTATAGTTCATGCTTAATTTCCATAATATAACCTATATATACATAAATAGACACGGAGAGTATACAATGTATCCAAGATAAAATACGTTAGAAAAAGCTCAAAACCAAGTTCCCTAGCACCTATGACAAAGGCAGCTTCATCCAGTAACTCAACTTCGTGTGAAAGTTCACATGTGTCCTTGTTGACTTCAGTTATGGTTGTACAGGAGATATTAAAGAAGGAGATCTTGTCAAGCGCACTGGCTCTATAATACTCTTATGAACTTATGTATGATATCCAAATGAGGTTTACTAACCCATTGCCCATTCATAATTGCTCATATATGACCATCCCAGAGTTTAGTCAATGCCTCCTCCAGCAAAGAGTTTTTAGCTTTCAATTTGTCATTTTACCCATTTGACATGATAGAAAAAAAACTTCAAATCCGCTATTTATAAGTAACTGGGTAAGCTCTAGTAATGAATTTTACCTCCAGAGTATGCTTTGATGGCAATACTGTTAGTAGTTGGTACTGAGTACTGACATGCCCTGGGTATCAAGTAAATCAAGAGCATACGACTTTCCATTTGCAAATGGTCTTTACTGGTTCTTCTTCTAACACAAAAATCTTGTTTCCATTTTTGAATATATCATCTACGTTTTATATGAATCTATGTAAATGAGCAACAAATGAAGGTAAGGAAGCAAAGAAATGAAATAACATATGAAATAAAAACTACCAACTGTAAACAGGCTTGCTAATCATATTGACAAATAAACACATGTCAATATACTTAGGCCATACTCTCAGAATCTCTAATAGCAGTGGCTTTATCGTTTTTAGACACAAATTTAGTCTAAGTGTTCTTCTATTAATCAAATAAAGTAACGACTCAAGTATGACAGAATCTATGCATATATCACATTTATATTTATCTGTTTAATATATGCGATAAAACGTTTGGAGGGAAACCTTTTGTATGAGCCACAACAATGCAAACCCCAACCCATCAGGGCAGATAACACTGTAATTAGAACTTACAATAAAATCCTGAAGAATTTCTTAGATCCTCCAATATTTCCTGCACAAAGTAGAGGTAGAAATAAAATCTTAAAGCACCTGACGATTTTATAACAAATGAACTATTAACCACAGAGATTATAGCAAAGAATCCAAAAAAGATTAATAAAAGACAGGATTTACGGCTATATGGTTGATTTGGGGCAACTAGAACATCAGATTCAAAATCAAAAGGATCATCTTCCATGAAAGCCTGTGTAAAAAAGAATACTTGGCTAAGATATGTGATATACAAAGTACAAACTTCAATCACTATCTATAAAAAAAACTAAGCTACAAAGCATGTATTTCATACCGTTGCAAGCGTTATCACATATTGCTTTTTAAAGTCTTCCTATGAAAGCCATTTCCATCTAATGATGCCGAACCATCAACTATGTGTCGTTTATGTGCTTTGTTGTTCGAGAAGATGGTTGATCGAATGCAACTGCCTTGAAGCCTCAATTAACCAAACACAACTCTTCCGCATTCAACAAACCTATAAATTTAAATTTCACATTTTAACAATTTTTACGTAAATAAGAAAAGCCAAAACAGCCTTGTATGCTAGAATAAGCAATGCAGGTTGACATTTGGGGTAAATGAACTAACTTTCATCATGAAACTTTTATAAGATAGATTTTGATCAATCATGATATACATCAATTACAACTACTGGTAGCAACTTTGATTGAATTAGACATAAATGGGGCAAATTGATCCATGTTTTGATTTAATCCATTACAGCTAGCTACTACTGGAAACAACTTTGACCCAACTCTAATGTTAGCCTTCATCTCCATTCACTCAAAAACGTATTTGAAAAAATGGGACAACAAGCTAGCTAATCATGCACCTTCATCTCCATTTATCTATTATTAGTATTCAATTATCAAATTTAGCACAACATATACATCAGTATTTTACAGGTCAAACAAAACTAACAGTATGTCAGAAATCTAGTTAATTATGCACCTTCATCTCCATTTATGTAAATCTCATAATAAGTGTTGCACAATTTGAAAATTGACTGAAAAAATTTGAATGTATTTATCAACTAAAACTAACAGTAAAAAGGATTGAATGGCAATATAATTATCATAAACCATTAATATCACAATTAAAATATATATAATAATACAAAAATTAATTATCTCGACAACATTTCCTGCCCATAGAAAATAACTATACTAACACAAAAAATAAATGGAAAAAATAAAATAATAAAAAGGGTTCTGAACAAACCAGATTAACACCAAAGAATCCAACAAACAATGTAAAGAAAATATAAGTATTTAAAATCCACGGTTGATTGGTGATTTGCAGTGAGGATGGCGTCTGGAGATCGAGGTGGAGAGGGTCAGGCCATCAGGGTTAGGGCTGATAGGGGGATGAAATGGGAGGTGGGGATTTCTTAAAGCATGGTATAATATTAGATTAGGGTTAGTCAGGGGCAGTTTAGGAATATTCGAAAAAGTGCTGAAACTTAAATCCAATCTCTTTTATAAGGGATTATAGATAAATACACATTAATACCTTTACTTTCAGTTTTATCTCGAAAATCACTTACTCCCAAATCTTCAAATTCCTTCATTTATTTCGTTCTTCATTTACTCTCCAATCATCATCATCTCTCTTCTTAAATTTCTTTTATCAATCTTTAACTCTTTCACTTTCATCTTCATATATCTCAAATGGCTCCCAAACCTTCTCCTAAAAATCTTCTAGCTGCTAATTATGCTTGCTGATAATGTTAAAAAGGCAAATCACATATCTCTTTCTGCCGATGCCATCAGAAAAAATATGAATAACTGGATGGCCAAACTCTCAACCAATCACTCAGCAACATCCATTATTGGAAGGTTGAATATCTTCTTCTTGAGCAGTTCACTATATGGTGCCCAAAACCTTAAATCCGGGAAAAATGTATCATGATTATCTTTGTGAGTTTTGGTATACTGCAGTGTATGTGGAAAGTGATGAATCCATCCACTACACACTAAAACAAGGAACCAAAAGCTTCACAATTACTGTTGATTCCCTCAGAGATGCCCTGAGGATGAACTATTTTGATGAAAATGCGATGCCCATTGAAATTCCCTCTAGCATCAATACCAGGGAAGTGTGCAGGTTGATGGGGCACACTGAGATTGTGGATGAGAATGGTCAGCTGCTCAGGAAGGGCACTGTATATATGAGCAGGCTGACAGATTCATGGAGATATTTCTTCACTCATCTTGTTGAGTGATTGGGTGGCAGTTCTGGAGGTTTAGATCAGATAAACCAGACACAGCTCCAGATTGCCTACTGTTTATGGCATGGGTATAGGGTGGACTTTGCCCAAATTTTCTTTAATGATCTAGTGGACAGATTGAAGGTCAAGAGCAGGAAAGCCTTCATTCCCTTCATTCGATTTCTATCCATTATATTCAGAAGGGCCTTGAAAAATGAGTACTCTATGAATACAACTCATTTTCTTTATGTAAATATCTGAGGGACCTCAACCAGTTGACCTCATCTCCTACTGAGGTCGAAATTTCATCGGTGATGCTATATCAATTCAGAATTCAAGAAGAGGCAAATGCATCATCACCAGATGAAGAGGTTGTTGGTGAGCCTCAAAACAATGAAGAAAATTCTGAAGTTGTTACTGCTGAAAGGGTGCAACCTATTTACCAGATAGCCCCTGATCCTTAGCAGAATGCTGAAAATATTGTTGAAATTCCACCTAATCCCACCAGGCCAAGGAACAGAACTCGTCGTCTTAGGAGAGACGGAGTTTTGGTATCATCTCTTCCAGAATCCTCTCATCTGGATTTTGGAGATCTTGTTCAGGAGATTGCCCCAGCAACCACTTCCTCAGTACCAGTAGAAGGAAGTGGTGAAGAAGAAAGAGGGTCTGGCTCACCTCTTGTTATACCTGTCTCAACTACTGGAAGTGGGGACATCATGGCTGCTGATGGGTCCTTAATAGTTGAAGAGGTTGAGGGGGAACAAGCTGGGCAGACTGAAGGAGATAATCTGGAGCAAGGGGCTCAGATTGATTTGAATGTAGGGGTGGAGAATGTACAAGTAGAGGACCAGGCAGGTGGAACCGGCCCAGATTGGGATATGGTTGATTCTCCACTATCTAAAGACAATGATTTTGATGTAAATATGAGTTTTTTGGGAGAAGAAGAAGTTGATCGCACCATCCATTCTGTCTCCCAGTCAATTCTTTCTGATATGCCTCCTCCACCCCCTGAAAATACACCAACACCTCTTCCATAACAAATATCAATTCCAACAACTTTTGAATCACCAACTGCACCAGAAATTCAACCATCTCAAACTTCTGAACCACTGGCAGTCACCCAACCAACTGAAAATATCACAAGGGTGTTTCCAGTGTCGTCAATGACCAAAATCACCAATCCTTCCAGTGGTCTCTTCTCTTCTTCTTCAATCGAGGTCTAAGGCCTTTTTGATAAGGTGGCGGATCTGGAGAGATCACTTCAGGCTTCTTCTCAGGTTATTTCTGACTTCAAATCTCTAATTTGTAATAATCTTAAGTTAGAAATGAACATATTTGCTAGAAATGAGAAGATAGTCTTTGAGAAGCTGGATGAACTTGTCGTGGCAACAAATAAAAACTATGAATCTATTCAAGTTGCAGTCTAGGGAATCAAGGAGGATATGGTGACAACTGTTCAGATTGCCATTAAAGCTGAAGTTGCTCAACCTCTGGCAAGTCTGACTGGTGAGGTTCAAAATTTGACCACCAGAATAAGCTCTCTGGAGAGCAGGCCAACCCTGGAGAAAAACTCAGTTGTCAGCACCCTCATTGATGAAGTTGTTCAAAAGTTCAAGGGAGATATGCTGAAAGAAATCACTGAGGAGGTGTCTGAAACTCTCCTTAGAAATCTTCGTGATGTGTTGTTGCCTGAAGTAATGAAGATGATTGACACCCAGTTGCCTCGCCACTTTCCTCAAGATCTTGAAATTGTTAAAAAAGAAGTGATGCAATTGAGGAAAACTGTGAACAATATTGCTCCAATGTCTGGTCGAACCTTTGATTCTGCTGACAGACACAAGCTGGACCAGGTGTAGAATCATCTTCAATCTGGAGATGCTTCCAAGGGGGAAGGTTCTGGAACAGAAAAGGTTGGTGATCTTCAGAAGAAGATTGAAGTCTGGAAGAAGGTGATTGGAAAGGATGTCACTGGTACTGAAGCTAGTGGACAAATTGAAGAAGAGGCTACTGGTACTTATGCCAGTGAGCCAGTGTTTGAAGAGTTCCCAAACATCCCAACCACAATGAAAAAGATCAAGAGAAATCAAGTGGTGTCTAGTGAACCAACAGTTGAAGCAGAAAAGGAATATGTTTCTACTGATGAGGCCAAGGCAAAGAGACTGGAGCAAGAGTGCATCTTAATTGAAATTTTCAAGAAGAACCTAAAGGATGACTTGATTGCCACCAGTTAGATATGGCCAGGCATGGGACTCTGGATTCTTACAATTCTGGCAGGTTGGACATACAAATTGAAGTATATAAAAAGATGAAGGATGATCCCAGGCTTAAGAAATGTCTGGATGCCTTGGATGATGTTTATATTCGATCCATGTATGCTCAGGATGAACAAGTCTATGATTCTGAAATCTATGGTGTGAGCATACTGGATCTCATTACCCAGAGAAGAGAAGAGTTGAAAAATCTCCAGCAACAAGTAAGGAGTAATGCTACTACTCTGGAGCATGAATATAGAAAGCAGATCAAGGGTTTGCCCAAGGCACCAGCCAGAAAATCCAAAGCTGCCAGAGATGCAGATCTTAGCACCTTCATTCCCTTGAACACTACAGAAAGAATCAATAAAGAAAAATTTCAACAAGCTGCTGAACAGAGAAAGGGAAGTGGATGAGATGGTAAAAAGGGCTCAGACAAAATAAAAGTATGAACATTTGTCACAATTTAGAGCTGATGTATGATCTATACTGGGTGCTGAGATCCATCTGGCAGAAAATCATGATAACTTCTCAAAGTTCCATGTCAAACTCTTCAGAGAAGGGAACTTTATTGATGAAAGAAAAGACACGTCAATCAGGGCATTCGGATGGTCAGAACTTAGAGAGATTGGCCTTTCCTTCAGAGGTAAAGATGTTTCCCAGGATGTTAAGTATTTTATGAAGAGGATTGGGAAGGAATGGATGAGGAAAGAACTAATGGAGATGGAGCTGGGCTTAAGGACTACTCTTACTACTTCATCATCTCTAGGTGTAAAGAGGAAGGCCACAGAAGAGCCATCTGGGCATGCTGAAAAGAAAATGGCCTAAATCTGATATAGTACTTGTATTTTTTTTTATGTTGATAAAATTGTAACTTTCCTCCAGTTGATGTCTGTAAATATAAGTTGCAATTCCTATTTTTCACAAGTACTTATCCAGATTAAGTCTAGAAATTAAATTGTATAAACTGGGAACACTAATGATCTATAAAGTGGTTCTCCAGTAATTCAAATTAGACTTAGTCAAATTTTTCAAGGATTGTTCAAGCACAAACTTGTATAGATAAAAGCTTGAAAATCCTTGCATAATTTCTAAACAAATAGGAGGAATTTGTTAGGTCCGGATTTACTGGACTCGCTCTAGACGTGATTACTGGAGCCCTCTGAAGATTTGTCCAGAAATTATGTGAAGACCAGTGAACAACTTACTTGTACAGGAATCTGGATTCCACCAGATTTGTTCACTGGACTTCACTCCAGTCAAGATCTTTCCATTGAAAAACATTCTCACTGAAGTCGAAGAGTGAAGTCGGAAGAAAGAAGTCTGACAAATAGCGGAGCTCACTGGAAGACTTACCAGATCTCCTGACTGGAGTCCTTGTCAGTGTTCTAGACCTTACAAGTCTGAACACTGATTACGAGGAATTGACTTTATGCCATTACATGCCTTTACCCGGACAATCCATTTGTCATTTGTTAAAAGCCTTACACACATGTAAAGCTGGTTGGTTAATTAGAAGAGAAGTCACTATCATGTGACTTTATTCTTGTACTTTAATCAATGCATTTAAGGAATTAAAGTAATTTCCTTAAATGCATGTAACCACATTTGTACGGCAAAAAGAATATTATATTTATTCTTTTTGCCTATAAATACCAAGTCACTTCCTCGTCCAAATTACATGCTTTTGCAATTTGGTGCCTTTGCTCAAATACTCTCGATCTAAACAGTTGTACTTCACAACTTTAAGTATTTCGATCAAGGATTTTATTTAGCAAAATTAGATCACTTGGTTTCATAGGTTGTTTAGATACTTTGTAATATCTTGTTCCGCAACAACCTTGTATTTTATTTAACATCAATAAATAAAATACACTTGAAAATTACATAGTGTCTCACCATTTACTTTACTTGCTTATCTTTATATTGCTTAAGTACGTATTACTATATATACATTCTTGCATTTATATTTATAGTAATACTAGTCCAATCTAGTGCTTACTTGACATTTCATACTAGTCTTATCTAGTGATTACTTGACTTGTTGTATTCTACACTTGTGGGTTAAACCATCGAGTGAGGGACTTCACATGTTTTTAGATCAGATGTTCGTACTACACCTCCAATATCAGCTCCAATGTAATTAAAGAAATGCCTTTAAATGAAGAATTTCATGATGCAAATCGTGATCTTACAAATTCTGATGAGGACGTTGAAGTTGTCTAGCAAGATCCTATTCCAGAAAATCAATTGAATACTTGCACTGATATTATTGTTCGTAACAATCCTGGTCAATACTCTAAGTGGACGAAAGCTCACCCAATCGATCAGATTATTGGTGACTCCAATAGAGGGGTTCAGACCAGAACTGCCTCCGGTGAACAATGTTTATATGTCAGCTTCTTATCACTGATTGAACCGAAGAAGATTAACGAGGAAATGGAAAATCCAAGCTGGGTGATAGCTATGCAAGAAGAGCTTCACCAGTTCGAACGAAATAAAGTTTGGTATCTGGTTCCTCCTCCAGTTGGAACCAGATGGGTCTTCAGGAATAAGGTTGATGAAGATGGACACGTCATCAGAAATAAGGCCAGATTAGTGGCACAAGGGTATGTCCAGACAGATCTTGACTTTGAAGAATCATTTGCTCTTGAAGCAAGGTTAGAAGCCATCAGAATGTTTTTAGCTTTCGCTGCTTATCATATGTTCAAGGTCTACCAGATGGACGTAAAAAGTGCATTTCTGGATGGAGAATTAGAAGAAGAAGTTTATGTCAAGCAACCACCATGCTTCATTGATGAAAAGCATCCTCACTGGGTATATCATCTGGACAAGGCGTTATATGGTCTCAAACAAGCCCCAAGAGCCTGGTATAACACTCTGACTAAACACTTGTTGAAAAATGGCTTCAAAAGAGGTGCAATTGACAATACCTTATTTATTCTTCGAGAAAAAGGAAGTTTTCTGTTGGTACAAGTTTATGTTGATGATATTATTTTTGGCTCTACTAATGAAAACATGTGGAAGAAATTTTCAAAAATCATGTCCTCTGAATACGAAATGAGTTGATGGGTGAATTAACATATTTTTTAGGACTCCAGATTAAACAAACCAGTGATGGTATTTTTATTAATCAGGAAAAATATGTTAGAGATATTTTAAGAAAATTAGATATGAATTCTTCACCATCTAAAGCAACTCCAATTTCTGCACCATTAACTATAGATTCAGATCCAAATGGAAAACCAGTGAACCCTACTGTTTACAGAGGTATGATTGGTTCACTGATGTACTTAACTGCTAGTAGACCAGATATAATGTTTGCAACATGTCTTTGTACCAGATATCAGTCTAACCCAAAAGAATCTCATCTGGAGGCTGTAAAGCGCATTCTGAAGTACCTTAAGGGTGCTCACAGTTTGGGTCTTTGGTATCCCAAAGGCTCAGGCTTAGATCTAATGGGTTATTCAGATTCAGATCATGCAGGTTGTAAGATAGACAGGAAATCCAATACTGGTGGATGTCATTTCCTTGGTGGCAAACTGGTAAGCTGGACCAGTAAAAACCAAACGTCAGTCTCATTATCCACTGCTGAAGCAGAGTTTGTGTCTGCAGCCAGTTGTTGTGCTCAGATACTCTGGATGAAGAACCAGTTGCTTGATTATGGTATTAAGTATACAAAGACTCCTATATTTTGTGATAATACCCGTGCCATTGCTATCTCAAACAATCCAGTCATGCACTCCAAGACGAAGCACATTGATGTCAGGTATCATTTCATTCGTGATCATGTTATGAAAAGTGATATTGAAATCCATTTTATTCCCACAGACAAACAACTCGCTGACATTTTTACTAAACCACTGGATGAGAAAACTTTTCAATATCTTTTTGGTAAGTTGGGAATGTTGAACCCTTAATCCGGAACCTTGTTATGAACGCCTTTGTGACACTGGCAGGGTTCTTTGATTCCAGATTTATAAATCTATGCCAGTAAAGCTATCGAATGCCTTAGTGATACTATCTTTGTATTGATAGATTTATGGATCACCATTCCAGGGGGAAGACTCAGACCAGAATTTTTGTCCTAAAAATGTCTTAATTTCAGGGGGAATTTATCAATTTATTTTTCCTCTGGAGAAACTTTTGTAGAAAATTCCACTGGAACCTTGTAAATGTGTCCCTCTCACTAGCATTTAGATGGTTGAAGTGCGTGTTTGAAGTGACAAAAGTTGCTTTGTAAATGTGTCCCTCTCATTTATCTTTTTATTTTTGATGTGCGTGTTTGAGGTCTCTAGGGTACATCTACTTGAGTGTTTTTCCAGTGTACCATTAATGCATACTTCACTGGACTAATCCACCAGTGCTACTGAAGTGACCAGTCATCCTCCAGATGCATTAAAGTTGAGTCATGGTCATCAGAAATAACATGTGTTTACTTGATTTTAGTGTATGCCACGTATGCAAACCTTTTCGATGGATATTTATTCTTTTATCCTACGTGGCATAAGTTTTCAAAATATTGAGTGGGTTTTGTTACCTTGGAAAGATAAAAAGTGCAAGTGGGTAGGTTTGTGGGCTATTAAACGTCACACATTTATGTGTGATGGGGTGAATTTAATGCGGATCTCAAATGCGATTAAAACTAATTTTGATAAATTCAAATTAACCGTTTGATATTCCTGTGTTTTTCTCTCTCCTATAAATACCCTATTTACTTTGATCTTCATTTACTTCGAAATACTTACTCCAAAATTCTCTCAAAATTCTCTCAAAATTCCTTCATTTACTCTTCTTCTTCATTCAATACCAATCATCAGTCTCTTTCTTCATAAATCCTTCAAAACCCTAATTTCTTCATCTACAGATTCAAATGGCACCTAGACAAACAAACTCTGACAAAAACCTTCTCACAAACAACTATACCCCTCCTACTAATGTCACCAAAGCTCATGACATCATTATTGATTCTGACAAAATTAGGATCAATATGCATAACTGGATGGCAAAGCTTGTCGGAACCCATGGTCCTCAAACCATCATCGGATGACTAAATTATTTCTTTCTTAGTTGTCCATTATATGGGGCTCTTACCATGAATCCAGAAAAAACGTATCATGGCTACTTATGTGAGTTTTGGTACACTGCTCATTTTAAGGTTGGTGATGAAAAAACCATTCACTATACCTTGAAAAAGGGATCTCGTCCTCTTATAATAACTGCTGATACTATTCGAGATGCCCTTCGAATAAATTATTTTTGGGAAAATGAGTTGCCACTACAACTTCTCACTGGCATCAATCTTAGGGAAGTATGTAGGCAGATGGGTCACATTGATATCATTGATGAACAAGGTGTGCTGAAAAGAAAAGCTACTATTTATATGAGTAAACTTACTGATTCTTGGAAATTTTTCTTTACTCATCTGGTGGAGTGTCTTGGAAGTGGGTTTAGAGGGCTTGATTAAATCAATCAGACCCAACTCATGATTGCCTATTGTTTATGGTATAGTCTTAGAGTTGATTTTGCTCAAATTTTATGGAATGATTTGGCTGAGAATAAAGGCACATAAAAGAAAACCTCATGTTCCCTTTATTTGATTTTTGTCCTTTATTTTTAAAAGTGCTTTGGGAAACCAATATGATCATGATACCAGTCAATTTTCTATGGTTGAATACTTGAGGGATCTCAATAACTTAGTGTCCAAAAATAATGAAGTAGAGATCCCAATTGCAATGATTGAAAGCTTTAAAAGAGAAACAACTAATGCAACACCACTAGTTGATTCAGAAGAAACCCAGGGTGGCCTTCAATTCAATGTAGCTACCCTGGAGCTTTCATTGCTGAAGAGTACTCACCGGAAACCGAGGTGAACTCTGACCAATAGCAAACTGTAATTTTCCAACAAACAACTCCACAAGACCAAGAAATAACCCCAGTATTGTAAGGTAATAGAAAATTAACCCTTTTTGTAGTTTTGACATCAAATTAATTTCCTAGTATTTTGTTTTGAGTTAAGGGGTTAATTTAGTTGGAGCTTTAGTGACTAGCGGGTGTTTTATCCACTAAATTGATTTGGGTGTGAGTCCCTCGATAGCTACAGATCGCTCTCGAGATCGTCTATGATTATGTCGTGAGTGCGGAATCCTCACGAGATAACTAGTTTGATTAGTAAACGGTATATCGCTAATTATCAAGTAAATAATCAGCCGTATGATGCTATATTCGTTTCTATAAGCTATAGAACGAACTTAGGTGTCTGGAGTACGTGTCTGTCGAATGTGATACCTTATTTTAGGGTATTCATTCGTATATATATGTTTCAGGTCGAACTGGGCTTGCTGGGCTTTGTTCTTACGAACTTAGCTGCCCAGCCCATGTAACGAAGTTAATCTTCGTTTGTACCAAACGAAGTTTATCTTCGTTTGCCTCTAACGAAGATATACCTTATCTTCGTTAGATATAAGACTTAGTTATATTCCTAAGTATTTCATCTTAAGGAATCCTAACACATATTATGTTTGTACTTGTATATCACACAACAAACATCATACATAACACATATATATAACACCAAAACATGTAATCGATCATTACCAAAACATAAAGTCCATAATCTATCAATTACATATATAGATACGACATAAATTAACATAATGTCTCAATCTAAACGACATATCAAATCTAAGTTGCTGTTGTCACATCAACGTGCATCAATAAACTCCCCCTTGACAGCAGCACCTTCGATTTCTTAGTCTTCAAAATCTGATCATTCATCAAACAACAATCTTTTGCTATTTGCATGAATATCTTCATGTAAGCAGAGTTGAAGTATCTTACGATATCTACTTTCTTCATGCTTCCAAAATGGCAAGAACGAACACTCTGCATCGTACAACTTTCTCAGATCATTTCTTGAGAAGTTCACCAGCTGCATCGGATCATAAACTCTTCTCAACAAAATCTTCTTCTTTGAATCTGCATACATCTTGGCTTCACCGGAATTTCGATCAATTTCCCAATTATCCATCTTGTCCAAGACATCTTGTGCCCATTTCTTGGCAGGGACCTTGATCATGCACTTAATATCATGTTGAACAAACTCAACTGTTTTATCAGGCTTAACCACTCTTTTCTTCGATCTTGGCTCAATCTTAAACTGTGGTTTATCAGAATCTTTCATGTTCTTCCTTAACCAGAAATCTTTTCTGAGATTCTTACCAACAACATCAGCTAAGCCATCATCGCTTGGATTGATAATCCAGTTATTTCCAAGCTCATGTAAATCTTCTTCACATAAACTTCTAAAATGTCTCTCACACCACGCTAAGTACTGACAACCTTCTAGTCTTTTAAGCACAAACAACTTCAATTCATCATCATAAAACCAACTCCAGATGATTGTCTTGTACTTTGCAGCATCTTTATCTGAGATATGAGTCCAATACAGATTCGGTTTCCACGTTTCCCTATGTACTATCCAATCATTCACTCTTTTCTCGGGAACACGTCGATCAACAATATGTAATGAATCATCATCTCTGAGAGAAACTGGAAAATCATTTGAATTGAATGGTCTTGTAACATTAACCTCATAGTCAGATGGAATCGATACATCACCATTCTTAGCATACACAACAAAATGTAAAACTTGAGTTAGGCTGCTGAATGGGACTTGAAGCATTCTTTCCCTAACATCTGATCTCTTCTGATCCAACACTCTATTCTCTTCAATCAACGGATCTTCAGGAATTGAGTCCCATACTTCATCAAACCCATAAGGCTTCTTGAATATATCTAGATTTGGTTCAGGGACAAATTCGCCTTCCTCGAGCTCATCACCATCAAAGAATAAATCTGTATAATCTGGATCATCTATTTAAATTTACACAAAATAAACACCAGAATAGAAAGAATAATCATGACAATTATAATAAAGATGAAATGTACTTGTATTGAAATAAGATAGATTACATTTTCATTACACAAAATGTCATAACTTATTACACACAATCAATTATACATTCTATCTAAAAATCTTTATCATAATCAAAATTAGAAACCTGAATCACGAGGAGCACCAGAAGGACCAGCACCAGAACCAGAAGCACCTTGTATTGTAAGGTAATAGAAAATTAACCCTTTTTGTAGTTTTGACATCAAATTAATTTCCTAGTATTTTGTTTTGAGTTAAGGGGTTAATTTAGTTGGAGCTTTAGTGACTAGCGGGTGTTTTATCCACTAAATTGATTTGGGTGTGAGTCCCTCGATAGCTACAGATCGCTCTCGAGATCGTCTATGATTATGTCGTGAGTGCGGATTCCTCACGAGATAACTAGTTTGATTAGTAAACGGGTATATCGCTAATTATCAAGTAAATAATCAGCCGTATGATGCTATATTCGTTTCTATAAGCTATAGAACGAACTTAGGTGTCTGGAGTACGTGTCTATCGAATGTGATACCTTATTTTAGGGTATTCATTCGTATATATATGTTTCAGGTCGAACTGGGCTTGCTGGGCTTTGTTCTTATGAACTTAGCTGCCCAGCCCATGTAACGAAGTTAATCTTCGTTTGTACCAAACGAAGTTTATCTTCGTTTGCCTCTAACGAAGATATACCTTATCTTCGTTAGATATAAGACTTAGTTATATTCCTAAGTATTTCATCTTAAGGTTTCCTAACACATATTATGTTTGTACTTGTATATCACACAACAAACATCATACATAACACATATATATAACACCAAAACATGTAATCGATCATTACCAAAACATAAAGTCCATAATCTATCAATTACATATATAGATACGACATAAATTAACATAATGTCTCAATCTAAACGACATATCAAATCTAAGTTGCTGTTGTCACATCAACGTGCATCAACATTGGGACGTGGCTATCAGGGAGATAAGCCAGCCACATATCCACTTCTTTCTTATTTACAACTCTTTTCCTCCACTATACCTCTACTCCTTCTTGAACCTTCATTCTTCTTTAAATCCATGCAATAGAAACTCAAATTAAAGAATTTTGATCTTAGAACAATAACAATAACCATCTCCAATTGTAAAAGAAATTGAAATTTAGGGTTTCTTGGAGGTGGTGGTGACCGAAATATTAAGGAAGAAAAAGGGGAAGAATTTCAACCGAAATATTAAGGAAGAAAAAGGGGAAGAATTTCAATTTAAAAACCCTAATTCTTTTTCTCTCATTCTTGAGATATTGATTGCATAAACCTAGTTTTATTTGTTATTGAAATTTAGGGTTCTTAACCTTGGAATTTGGGGGTTTTGTTAATTGAGATTTTCAAGAAGAACCCTGATGTGTTAAATCGAGTAATAAAATTTATAAAACACGAACTACAACACACTTACGGGCAGTGAACCCGTTCGTATGCAGTATAGTAAAGCGGTAAATCCGAGGTTGAACACAAGGACTTTGTAAGCAATTGTTATAATAAAGCGATTCAAGAAAAAGAGGGTTTTTATGGCCGAGTTGCGACGTTGCAAAAGTTAGTGAAAATAGTTATTAATCCCATAGGATTAATCGCAAGAAAGAGAATTTTGATTTTATAACAAAGGATATTTAAAAGTCATCCGTCTTCATCTCGCTCAACAACATATTTGGATTGCACATAAATGAAGTTCAAATTCAATTTTAGTTGATAAAGATAATCGTGACAAAACAAAGACACAAACTGGTACCACCAACGTTTGTAAAATCATTTAAATCACCTAATTAATTAGTTCCATTGTAAAAGCTGGTACCACCAACGCTTAAAACCATTTCCCTAACCAACTAGTTTATTTGATCATCAAATTAACAATTGTACCTATGTGAAGATAACGTGGTACCACCAACCGTTACACAACACGTTGACAAAATAACTCATTTTATTAAATGACATTCACTATCATACCATGAACTAGTGATAACTGTTTATAGACAAACAATTAATAGAAAATCACATATGTATTCAACTAGTACCACTAACGAAGAACAAATATGCTACCAATATCAAATAATAATTGATAAGGAATTAAATCATCAAGATCTTGACACAACAATAATTGAAATCAACTTTGAATTATAAAATTGTGCAATCCTACATATTGTCTCACTCCATCAAGACGAATGATAAAGAATTTAGCTACTCATGACAAGATTAATAAAACTAATAATCATCGTATAAATATAATCCATAATAATAATTGTATAGTAATATATTATTAATAAGTAACTAAAGATAATAAAAGAGTTTTAGAAACAAACAAGAATTAAACGAATGAGTTGCGGTTGTGCTTAATTCGAACAAAAGTAAGAATCCCCTATGGTTTGCTGCTGCTTCTTGACTTCGAACAACCAGTGAGAAATCCCTTTGCTTTTGACTTTTTGCGGCTAATTCTCCACGTAACAACACCAAGCACCTCAGTTGTATTTGTGCTCCCCACTAGCCGACTATTCTAATTCGAAAACTCCTCGTCCTAATTCGATTGATAGATATGTCCTCTTTGCTCTATGGGAAATAAATATATATAATAGTTTTGTTTCCTTTTGATGTAGCCGACTTCAAGTCTCCAACTTTCCAAATCTCTTTCTCGGCCTACTAGCTTTCCTTCTTAGCCTTTTCTCGGCCCAATTGTTTTCGGTCCGCATAATAGTTGTCCATTTAATTTTTTGGGCTGAACTACCTCTTGCTTTTATTCCTTCCTAGCCGTGATCCAATAAAACAGATGTACAATCATAATACTCACGAACTACAATCATAATACTCACGAACTACAATAAAACAGATGTACAATCATAATATTTATTTATTTGTTTTGAAAATCAATGTACAAGTAATCCAATATTTATTTCTTGAAAATATAATCTTCATTCAGCTCAATCTTGTCATATTTCATCTTATAAACCTATAATTAAATAAATCACATATTAAGTATATAAGTCTATAAAATATCACAATTCAAACATAAAAGAAATGATATCGCATAAAATAAATATGTATAAAATAGGTGATATCAAATTCCCCCACACTTGAGCTTTGCTTGCCCTCAAACAAAACCAAATTTCAAAACAACTATTCCTTTGGTTCAATATTGCAAAAACATGACAATTTTCAAAAAGAAGCAAAACCATTAAATTTCGAAAATAGTTGAGAATGGTTAAGCAGTTTTAATCTTAAATGAAAATTTGAAATGTTTGACAATATTTGAATGATCTACAAGCCTCGAAAACACGACTAATCACTTTAATCAAATGAGAGAAGAATATCTCAACTAACCTACTCCAACTAACAAACTATTGGGGTTGAAATATTGTATTAATCACTCAAAGTCTAATCGTGATGTATACTATTTTACCATAGGCTTGTTCTAGAATCAAATCTCCACCGTCATGGCGTAAGCACCAAGCATAACTATCAAAAGAGGTCTTTTATTCGGCTGTAATGTACAATTCTGAAGGCTTACAAGGGTCATTAAAATTCTGTATGGAAATTTGGGATATAATTGGTGTTAAAACGAAACAACACAACAATTAACAAAGTTTTTACATATAGTCTAGTCCAACATAACCCATATCACTAGTTGCCATCTATCCAAATCCTAAAAGACGTTATCCTGACACTACTCCCCCAATAGACCGATAAAAACCGACACCATTGTGGTGTATGACCTTCAAAACGACTTCTAACCTCCTTATCTTACCAATATTGGCTTAAATGAATATACCAACTTCAATGAAGATTATAAACAATAAAAGATCCTTTTAGTTGGTCTTATAAACATACCAACTTAAACATAATATAAGCATTTAATAATTAAGATTTTGTTGGTTTAAACTAACTAACCAACTTGCATTGATTTGACAAAAATATGGGAAATACCAACTGACAGTCCAAGCTCGTTTTTTTATCTTTTTTTTTTTATTTTTCTGTTTTTCAATTTTTCCATTCTTCTTTATTTTTTTTAATGAACTACTTTTACCCTGCCTAATTGGTACCCCCTTTTTGAACTTTAAAATATATTGACAAATAATAAAATAACAAGCTAATCCGAATAATCTAGACTTGATAAAAAATCATGACGAAATCAATCTACCCCCAACAGAGAATATACCAACACGGGTTAACCAAAGGTGGTTCACTAACCAATGTGGTTAGCTACTAAAACACATGCACAAAAACATGGTTAACAATAATGAACATAAACAAAGGGTGAAATAACAAAGAAAACACGGTTTATTCCTAAGTTTGCCTCTTTATCATCTAGTTACACCTATATCACCGAAGTGATCTCACTTGCGATCTCGAAATGATCAACTAGCACAAGTTCTAGAATCAATGTGATCACCGGCACACTCATATCAAAGAAGAAATAATCCGAAAATGGAATAAATTAACCTCAAACTTGCACATCATAGTTCAAAGTTCAAAATAGAACCCTTACTTTTAAATAAATCCAAAAGCCTATGAGAGGGACAAATTTACAAGGAAATCAAACCAAAACCGTAAACACCTAGCATATCTATAAATGAATCAAGAACCTCACAAATTTGGTGTTTTGGGATATAAGTGTGCTAGTCATGTTATCAATCCAGAAGGGATTTGCCTAATTAATCATTCAAAACACATTTCACAAATTAAAAATTTTGACCAAAGGAATTATGGTTCAATTACTTACTAGTATGATTAAATCTATATGAAAAAAAGTAATTAAACTACAAGGATAAACAAACAAAAGTTTAAAGTTTACCCAAAATAATAACTACTTTTTTCTATTGACCTCTCCCCCCACACTTGAGTTGTACAATGCCTCAATGTACAATGAACTAAGACAAAACAATGGGAAATCGAGAAAAGCATATAACAGAGTAAAGAACATAGAAACTTCCCGGGTTTAATGCGCGTGCTCCATATGATCGGTTGATTCCAAAAATAAGCAATAAACTGTATCTTAACCGCATTTGACTTCATCTTTTTAGCTCTAACACACACTCAACAAAAACATCAAACATACCAAAAGAAAAACGAAATAATAATAAAAATAATAACAATAACTATAAAACTAAAAGTAAAAATCCTAAATACGAAATAAAAACAACTAAACTAAAAATCAAAATCTTTTTGGATTTTTTTCAAATGTTTTTGGATTTTTAAACTTTTTCAATTTTTTTGGATTTTTGAATATAAGAAATGAAAGTAAAGAAAAATAAAATGAAAAAACACGGGTTGTCTCCCAAGAAGCGCTTAATTTATTAACAAGTCTTTAGCTAGACTCGATCACTTCTTATTCTTCTAGATCAAACGAGAGTTCCTCAAAAGTAACTCCCTCCATGGCTTCTTCCTCATGATAAAGTTTCAACCTATGACCATTAACAATAAACGACCCTCCATCCTTTTTAAGCAACTCAACGTATCCGGATAGGTAAACATGCTTAATTACATAAGGTCCTATCCAACGGGAAGTCAATTTAGGTTGCTTAATCTTAAACTTTGACAAAAACAATAAGACTTTATTACCAACTTTAAATTCTTTCCTACAAAGTCTTTTATCACGCCACACTTTTGTTCTTTCTTTGTACAACATGGAGTTATCATAGGCACCTAATCTAAGCTCATCAAGCTCATTCAATTGCAAAAACCTATGTTCACCTGCGTTTAACAAATCCATGTTACAATTTTTTAAAGCCCAATATGCCTTATGTTCAATTTCAACCGATAGGTGACAAGTCTTGCCATAAAGAAGCCGGTATGGTGTAGTACCAATAGGCGTCTTATAGGCGGTCCAAATGCCCAAAGAGCATCATCTAACTTTTTCGACCAAATCTTGGGGTTATCTCCTACGGTTTTTTCAAGAATTCGTTTTAAGGCACGGTTTGTGTTCTCTACTTGACCACTAGTTTGAGGGTGGTAAGAGGTAGAAAAACGGTGTGTGACACCATACCTCTTTAACACCTTAGCCAATTGATGGTTAGCAAAATCAGTACCACGGTCACTAATAAGGGCTCTAGGAACACCAAACCTACAAAACAACTGCTTCAAAAAGTCTATGGCTACTCTAGCATCATTAGTAGGCAAAGCCTTGGCTTCCGCCCATTTAGACACATAATCAACAACAACTAAGATATAAAGGAACTTATTCGAAGGCGGAAAAGGTCCAATGAAGTCAATACCCCAAACATCAAAAACCTCACACACCTGAATCATTTGTTGGGGGCATTTCATCCCTTTTTGAAATGTTACCTTGTCACTGGCAAGAGTCACAAGTTTCCACTAACGTCTGAGCTTCCTTGAAAATAGTCAGCCAATAGAAACCTGCATCATAAACTTTCTTACCGGTCACAGACGGTCCATAATGTCCACCGGTAGGTCCATAGTGACATGAATCCAAAATCTCCCGGGTTTCAGTATCGGAAACACATCTTCTGATCATTCCATCTGCACACATTCTAAACAAATACGGTTCTTCCCAAAAATAATGTTTAATCTCAGAAAAGAATTTCTTCTTTTGTTGAGATGTCATTTCTTCAGGAAGAACATTAGCACAAAGATAATTAGCAATGTCTGCAAACCATGGTTCTTTATGTAACAACCCACCGTTGGCGAAAACATGAGGTGTCATGAAAAGTACAGCACGACATGGAATTACATAGATACTGCTAAATGAAATAGAATATGATAAGTATATTCCCAAAACATGAGTTCAGAGTCATAACAGTGCTACAATAGCTTATTACAATCAAGTCCATAAGGAAATAATCCAAGGCATGTAGCCTCAAAGTCTGACAATTATTAACGAGTACTAATCTCCGAAGTCCAGCCTAGCATAGCAACCTTTATCCCTGATTAGCCTGAGCACCTGAAAAGTATAGTAAAACGTGTTAACACAAAGGTTGGTGAGTTCGTAGGTTTTATGTCAAAAGTCTAATAAAAGAAATAAGTCTTTTGTCGATTCTTTTAAGTCTAAACAAGTAATAGTTCAATATATAACAAGCAGAGTTATGCCATAATAAGTCCAAATGTCTCAATGTCTCAAAGTCCGGCCTTACGGTACCTGCCTTAGTCCAAAGTCTCAAGTCTCAACTCATACAATAAGTACGTCCAAAGCACAACAAATAAACACATAATCACACACAAACAATAAGATCAAAGCACGTCAAATGGCACAAGTAACTCTATACGCACAGGCTCAATATTGAACATAAAACAGAAACTGACAAAACTATTTGAAAATAAGTATACTTTCCACCCCACAACTTGTAAAAAGAGGGGATACGAAACTCACCTGAAAGGTGTTATGAAAGTATAACGAACGAGCACGACAAGCACAATCAAAGTCCATGAAAATCAACACCTATCAATAGTAAATGGCAAGTCACAATGAAAGTCTTTTGTCTTAAGTCTTAGCCTATTAGGAATGCCTTTAAGTCCATCTGTCTTTATTTAACTTTTAAAACGACGTTTGTTAAAATTTACGAGACTCGAATAAACCGAACAAGAGTCTGGATTTTCTTAAGTTTAAAATATATTATTTTATCAATACAACCTGATTTGAAATCATTACATAGCCCAAAATAAGTTTTACTCGAATTTAATCAAAATTAGACGAAACCAAAGATTTTAACCGAAAAGCTTACGAAACCGAAACGAGTTGAGGTTGAGCTCAACCTTATGGTTGAACTCGACCAACTACAGCCCAAAAATGTTATTTTGAAACCATTTAATCATACGTTAATGAATTGGACCAAAACTACACTTTTTGAGAAAACTAGTCAAGTTTAAGAACCGATTAAGCGCGTATGGACACGAAGGGCCAAAGAAATCGATTATATGAGTAGGGAAGTGGTTGAACTTGACCATGACAGGTCTAGTTAGACCTGGACAGAGGTCAAAATGAGTTCTCCCCAATACTTAAGGGTCCAAGAGTTAAAACAAGTCATTTTGGGTCAAGCTAGTAACTTTACGAGACGTTTAAGCGACAAAACCTATGAGAGGTTGAACTAGACCAGAAGAGGTCAACCTAGACCTGATTTAGGTCGAGCTAGACCTGACTAAGTCGAGTTAGACCAGGTAGAGGTCGAGCTAGACCTGTTCGGGGTCGGATTTGGACGCATTTTGATCAAAAACGACGATTTCGATGCGATTTTTGTTAAAACGACGTAGATTATGGCTAGCCAATTCATACCCATGGATCTTGGATGCACAAAAGTTACACAACTCAGTACAAAAAGGGTGATGTTCGACCGATTTTATACGCATGTGATTGACAATTGCACAAATCTTGATCTAGGATACGAAATCGACTAGTTTTTGAGTCATTTAGCCAAATAAAGGATATCTTTAATTTGTAGTTGCACAAAACCGATTACATGAGTGCATAATAAGTCGAATCAAACCTTAATCAAGGTTCAATTTCAGTTCTTACACACAAATGTAACCAAAGATGCACAAACAATAATCAAAGACATGATTCGCTTAGCTTTTGATAAGAACCGAAAAGTAAACATATATATATACATATAGAACGAATTAATTAGATGAAGAACAACCTTACCCAAGTTTTTGATGATGATTATGATAATACACACTTCTTTCTTGATTGATGATTGAAGCCTTGATTGATTTACACGCGTTTAGAACCGAAATCAAGCGATTTTTGCAAGATAGAATTTGAAAGCAAAATTCTATGTGTGTGAGGTGATATGGACGACCAAAACAAGAAAAGAAAAGCAAAAGGCTTGGCCTTGTATTTATAGGCAAGGTCAAGGGAGGGGGGGTCCATCAGACTAACAAAACGTCTGACAGTTTTAGTCCTTTTTGCTTACCGGGCGAACACCGAATGTCATAGAAATGATTTGACCATATTTTATGATATATTTTTGAATTACGAACCCAACGACTAGTCACATGACCATATTTGACTCACGAAAGTATTTTAAGTCTTTATTTAAGCATTTCTATTAAACAACTAGTCTTCCTCAAACATTCGCACCAAGTCTTAAAAAGTCTAAAACACTAGTATACAATAAAATGACATGTCTTAATCATAATTTAATCCATAAAACTCATGTCTTTAGACTTATGTTTGACGGTAACTAACCTTATTCGAACGGAAAGTACAGTCAGAAGAACGCTCAGGTGACGGTTGTTACATCATTACCCCGTTAAAAGAATTTCGTCCCGAAATTCAACTCGAACTAGTCCCATTAAACAATTGGGGGTATTTTGTCTTGAAATGATCTTTTCGTTCCCAAGTATACTCAGGCCCTCGCTTTGAATTCCATCGAACTTTGACAAGTGTATACTTGGTTTTCTTTAGTTTCCGCACCTTGCGATCCACAATCTCTAAAGGCTCTTCAACAAAATTTAACTTATCGTCAATCCGGATTTCGTCCATAGGCACATGACGATCTTCTTCAGCTAGACATTTTCGAAGATGCGACACATGAAATACGTCGTGAACTCCCTTAAGTTCTTCCGAAAGTCTCAATCGATAAGCTACCTCGCCAATTCTTTCTAATATCTCAAAAGGTCCAATAAATCTTGGTCCGAGTTTTCCACTCTTGACGAATCTAACCACTCCTTTCCACAGGGAAACCTTAAGAAGTACACGGTCCCCGTCACTAAATTCCAAGGGTCTACGTCTGACGTCAACATACTTCTTTTGACGTTCACGTGCTAATCTAACTCTCTCTTTAATCTGAATTATTTTCTCTGCAGTCTCTTCAATAAGCTCAGACCCAACCAACTGGCTATCACCAAAGTCAGACCATGCGACAGGTGATCTACACTTCTGTCCATACAATGCCTTGAAAGGTGCCATATTAATACTCGCGTGATAACTATTGTTGTAAGAGAATTCTATCAAATGTAGATGGTCATCCCAGTTACCACCAAAATCTAGGACACAGGCTCTCAACATGTCTTCTAATGTCTGAATCGTACGTTCACTCTGACCATCGGTTTGTGGATGGTACACCCTACTCATGTCTATCCTAGTCCCAGAGGCCTTCTGAAACCCTCGCCAAAACTAAGAATTAAAGCGAGTATCTCTGTCTGAAATAATTGAAACTGGTACGCCATGTATCGATACGACTTCCTTTACATACTTCCTCACCAATTTCTCTGTGGGGTCTTTTTCACGAATGGCCAAGAAATGAGCAGACTTTGTCAGTCTATTAATGATCACCCAAATCATTTCATGACCCTCCTTCGTCCTAGGTAGCTTGGTAATGAAATCCATAGTTATGTTCTCCCACTTCCATTCAGGAATTTCTGGTTGTCTGAGTAATCCCGCAGGCTTTTGATGTTCCGTTTTCACCTGTAGACATGTCAAGCATCGACTTACAAACTCAGCAACCTCTTTCTTCATGCCAGGCCACCAATATAACTCACGCAAATCATAGTACATCTTGTCGGTGCCCGGATGGACCGAATACCTTGTATTATGAGCTTCGTTCAATACCAGTGTTCGTAAATCACCAGTGGAAGGAACCCATAGTCTGTCCACGAAATACAAGCCGTCATCATCTCTTCTATCCAAATATTGTTCCATTCCTCGTAGTTCCTTCTTAAGAAGATCTTTATCGCCAACAACCACCGATTGTGCTTCTATGATCTGATCTCTAACACTCCTTTACACTGTAATACTCATAACCCGTACTCGTCTAGGCTTAACCCTTTCCTTATGACTTAAGGCATCGGCCACTACATTGGCTTTCCCCGGGTGATAACGAATGTCACAGTCATAATCGCTGAGTAACTCAAGCCATCTTCGTTGTCTCATATTCAAATCCTGTTGATTGAAAATATGTTGTAAACTCATGTGATCCGTGTAGATTACACGCTTGGTTCCATACAAATTATGCCTCCAACACTTTAATGCAAAAACCACTGCTCCTAATTCCAAGTCATGGGTTATGTAATTCTTCTCATGGACCTTCAATTGTCGTGAGGCGTAAGCAATCACTTTGCCTTTTTGCATGAGCACACAACCTAATCCTTGACCCGATGCATCGCAATACACTACGAAGTCATCAGATCCTTCAGGCAGACTCAAAATCGGCGCATTACATAGCTTATCTTTCAAGATTTGAAACGCTGCCTCTTGTTTTTCACCCCAGACATACGGCCTATCCTTCTAAGTTAATTGCGTAAGCGGCAATGCAATCTTAGAGAAATTCTCGATGAACTTTCTATAGTAGCTAGCCAGTTCAAGAAATTGTCTGACTTCAGTCGGTGTCTCTGGTGTTCTCCAGTTCTTGACTGAATCAATCTTGCTAGGATCCATGTGTATTCCATCCTTGCTCACGACATGTCCCAGAAAGTGTACCTTATCAAGCCAAAACTCACATTTAGAAAACTTTCCATACAGTTTTTCCTTTCTCAGTAATTCCAGTACTTTTCTCAGATGTTCAGCATGTTCTTCCTTTGTCTTTGAGTAAATTAGGATGTCGTCGATGAACACAATTACAAACTTATCCAAATACGGTTGACACACTCTATTCATCAAATCCATGAATACTGCTGGAGCGTTGGTCAATCCAAAAGGCATCACTGTGAACTCAAAATGTCTATATCTTGTCCTAAAAGCAGTCATTGGTATATCGTCCTCGTGTACACGCAGTTGATGATACCTTGAACGTAAGTCAATTTTTGAGAAACACTTCGCACCTTGAAGTTGATCGAACAGAGCATCAATCCTAGGAAGAAGATAACGATTCTTTACTGTTAACTTATTCAACTCACGGTAGTCGATACACATGCGAAAAGAGCCATCCTTCTTTTTGACGAATAAGCAGGTGCTCCCCACGGTGACTGGCTAGGTCTAATGAATCCTTTGTCTTGAAGTTCTTTTAATTGCGTGGCCAATTCCTGTAATTCAGTTGTTGCTAATCTATAGGGGGATTTTGCTACAGGAGCTGCATTAGGAACAAGACTAATGCGAAAATCAAGTTGTCGAGACGGAGGTAAGCCAGGTAAATCATCGGGGAAGACATCTTGATAGTCCCGAACGACGGGGACATCAATCAAGCTAACCTCTTTAGCAGACGCACTCATGACACGACCCTCAAAAGAATCAGACACCTCGCCCTGAACTTCTAGTATCTCGCCATTTGGTAAGGGAATTCTAACGATTTTTGCACTACATAGAATCGTCGCATCGACCAAAGACATCCAGTCCATACCAACAATAACGTCAAAACTTCTCATTTCAAAAGGTACTAAGTCAATAAAGAAAGCTTGATTATTAAGAACTAATGTGCACGAACGGATGACTTGGTCTAATCTGACTAACCCACCATTAGCCATTTCTACGTCAAAACATAAATACATAGGGCTCGGCTTAGCACTCAATAAAGGAACGAAACTAGTAGCGACAAAACTATAATCAGCTCCAGAATCAAAGAGAACAGTAGCATAATGGCCATTTAGAAGAAAAGTACCTGCAACAACGTTCGGATCGTTGCGAGCCTCAGCAGCATTTAGAACAAAAGCACGACCTCTAGCAGCTGGAGCCTGATTGCCCCTATTCTGATTGGGTCCAGTAATCTGCAGCTGGTTAGGATGAACTACCACTTGAACCTGTTGCCCAACCCACTGAGGACATGTGTTTCAATAGTGATCAGTGGCCCCACATTCAGAACATCCTCCACGAACTCCGGTTGGTCTCCTTTGATTCAATGGTACAACATTCAATGGTGCCCTATTCAATGGTGCCACCTGAGTCCTTGGTTCCCGGCAGTAATTTGACAAATGCCCAGTCTTATTGCGGTTGTAGCATGTTAAGCAATTCTGATTTGTTGCATGGTGAAGATTGCACTTGGTACACTTAGGATGAGGACCCACATATTCCTTTTTGCCAGCATCAGTCACTGCAAATACCATGCCTCTGTTTTGTCTCTTCCCATCAGATCGCCAAATTTTCTTATTATTACTCGTCCCACTGCTTTCCTTCCTTTTTGTCCCAACAACAGTAATAGTTCCACATTGAACCAACTCCTTTGTCATAGCTTCAGACCTCAATATAGCCTCCTCTAGGGTAAGTGGGTGAACAGCAGCCATACTCGACCTAACCTGAGGAATTAACCCACAAAGATACTTCTCTATACCTTTGTTCTCAGGTTCAACCAAATGTGGAACGAGCCTTGAAAGTTCATTAAAACGGGTAGTATATCCAGCATGATCAACACCGACCATCTTATGTTCCAAAAACTCTCGTTCTAACTTCACCAGTACAGTTACTATGCAGAAATTTTTCATCAACTCTCTGAAGTTATACCAAGGCATCGCCTCTGCCGCTAATCTGCCTCTGATTCGGCACTAAGGTTTCCACCAAGACAAAGCATCTTTAGTGAAAGAGTTTGCCACATACTTGACCCTTTGTTCAGGAGTACATTCACTAATACCAATCACAGCTTCCATCTTCTCTAACCATTGAATAAACTTGACTGCTCCACCTCTACCATCATACTCTTGCACGCCACAATCCTTAAAGTTTTTGTAAGTACAAGTCCTGACGCCACTTCTAAGTCCCCTTGGCACATTCCCAAGTCGAATTCCTTGATCAACGTCTTCATAATATTCACCGTCCTGATCATCCCCTGCATCCTCATACTGAGCATCATCATACTGAGCATCTTCATTCTCTGCATTTTGTGCATTTTGAGCATTTTGTGCGAGTATAGTATTTAACCACTTGGGTGATCATAGCAATCATGGCTGGGTCTGGTTGCATTCCAGCTTGCTCATTAGTAGTTTCATTTTCAGCTTCACCACGACCGCGTCCACGACCACTACCTCGGCCGCCACCGCGGCCTGCACCACGACCAACGCCACGACCAGTACCTCGACCTCCAACCTGTTCATTTCCACGACCAGTACCACGGCCAACACCTTGGACTACCTCAGGCCCAGTGCCACGACCAATACCACGGCCTCCACTCCGTCCAGTCCCTCGACCAATACCACGACCTTGACCGGAGTCTTCGTTTTCACCACGGCCTCTTCCACGACCGCCGCTAGTTCCAGCACTAGACTTGTTCTTGCCATTGTCCTATAACTACGCATCGTTAGTAGGGGAAGAATACACTCGACGATTTTAATATCACATGATACTCTCAGTAAGCTCTCTCGTCTTATGGTCTAAGGAATGCTATCTAGAACCTAAACTATTCATGTCAATTCAATACATATATATATATATATATATACTGATAATATATAACCCTAAATCGCAGTTAAAATATGGTCCGAATCTAACACCTACATCCGTTGCACTAGTGGTATATGTATACAGGGTGTACCAGCGGCTAACCCTCCACACCGCAAGTACATCTAATGTAAGGTCGGATCACGGTACTGGTATGCTCTCTAGGTATTGGTCGGGTATGTATACAGGGTGTACCAGCGGCTAACCCTCCACCTAACCAACACCCATTAAGCATCCCAGGGTAGCTACCACACTCTCACCACAAGTGCAATCACTGATGTCAATAACTGTCGCAAGGCGTGGCGGTAATCATAGAACAGTTGATCAGGTTTTTCTATGATTATCGCTATGCGATACTAGTTAGCGCCATCACTTCATCTTGCTCTAATACACATAAATAATCACAATAACACTGAAAGCACACAGTCACCACAAGCAGACAGTCACCAATTGATAGCCATAGTCAAAATAAGCACAGAGATAATAAGTCTCAATAAAACTTGAACTCAAAATATAAGTGACGTTAGCACGTCTAAAATGCATCTATAATTCCTATCGTAAATGCTATACGGGGTTCTTAGGTTATAGTCTAGGCTTTTCCACCTAATTCTCTACAACCACGGCTTTGATACCATTCTGTAACACCCCACCGTTGGCGGAAACATGAGGTGGCATGAAAAGTACAGCACGACATGGAATTACATAGATACTGCTAAATGAAATAGAATATGATAAGTATATTCCCAAAACATGAGTTCAGAGTCATAACAGTGCTACCATAGCATATTACAATCAAGTCCATAAAGAAATAATCCAAGGCACATAGCCTCAAAGTCTGACAATTATTAAGGAGTACTAATCTCCGAAGTCCAGCCTAGCATAGCAGCCTTTATCCCTGATTAGCCTGAGCACCTAAAAAGTATAGTAAAACGTGTCAACACAAAGGTTGGTGAGTTCGTAGGTTTTATGTCAAAAGTCTAATAAAAGAAATAAGTCTTTTGTCGATTCTTTTAAGTCTAAACAAGTAATAGTTCAATATATAACGAGCAGAGTTACGCCATAATAAGTCCAAATGTCTCAATGTCTCAAAGTCCGGCCTTACGGTACCTGCCTTAGTCCAAAGTCTCAAGTCTCAACTCATACAATAAGTACGTCCAAAGCACAACAAACAAACACATAATCACACACAAACAATAAGATCAAAGCACGTCAAATGGCACAAGTAACTCTATACGCACAGGCTCAATATTGAACATAAAACAGAAACCGACAAAACTGTTTTAAAATAAGTATACTTTCCACCCGAAAACTTGTAAAAAGAGGGGCTACGAAACTCACCTAAAAGGTGTTATGAAAGTATAACGAACGAGCACGACAAGCACAATTAAAGTCCACGACAATCAACACCTATCAATAGTAAATGGCAAGTCACAATGAAAGTCTTTTGTCTTAAGTCTTAGCCTGTTAGGAATGCCTTTAAGTCCATATGTCCTTATTTAACTTTTAAAACGACGTTTGTTAAAATTTACGAGACCTGTTCGGGGTCGGATTTGGACGCATTTTGATCAAAAACGACGATTTCGATGCGATTTTTGTTAAAACGACATAGGTTATGGCTAGACAATTCATACCCATGGATCTTGGATGCACAAAAGTTACACAACTCAGTACAAAAAGGGTGATGTTCGACCGATTTCATACGCATGTGATTGACAATTGCACAAATCTTGATCTAAGATACGAAATCGACTAGTTTTTGAGTCATTTAGCCAAGTAAAGGATATCTTCAATTTGTAGTTGCACAAAACCGATTACATGAGTGCATAATGAGTCGAATCAAACCTTAATCAAGGTTCAATTTCAGTTCTTACACACAAATGTAACCAAAGATGCACAAACAATAATCAAAGACATGATTCGCTTAGCTTTTGATAAGAACTGAAAAGTAAACATATATATATATACATATAGAACGATTTAAATAGATGAAGAACAGCCTTACCCACGTTTTTGATGATGATTATGATAATACACACTTGTTTCTTGATCGATGATTGAAGCCTTGATTGATTTACACGCGTTTAGAACCGAAATCAAGCGATTTTTGCAAGATAGAATTTGAAAGCAAAATTCTATGTGTGTGAGGTGATATGGACGACCAAAACAAGAAAAGAAAAGCAAAAGGCTTGGCCTTGTATTTATAGGCAAGGTCAAGGGAGGGGGGGGTCCGTCAGACTACCAAAACGTCTGATAGTTTTAGTCCTTTTTGCTTACCGGGCGAACACCGAATGTCATAGAAATGATTTGACCATATTTTATGATATATTTTTGAATTACGAACCCAACGACTAGTCACATGACCATATTTGACTCACGAAAGTATTTTAAGTCTTTATTTAGGCATTTCTATTAAACAACTAGTCTTCCTCAAACATTCGCACCAAGTCTTAAAAAGTCTAAAACACTAGTATACAATAAAATGACATGTCTTAATCATAATTTAATCCATAAAACTCATGTCTTTAGACTTATGTTTGACGGTAACTAACCTTATTCGAACGGAAAGTACAGTCAGAAGAACGCTCAGGTGACGGTTGTTACACTTCATCACCTTGTACCTGCATCAAATCTTCATCAGGAAAGTAATCATTAATCTCATGCTCTTGCAACTCCTCAAGGTGAGGGTTTTCGAGCCCACTTAAATGATCGGCTGCCACATTTTCCGCCCCGTTTTTATCCTTGATCTTAATGTCGAATTCTTGCAAAAGAAAGACCCAACTGATGAGACAGGGCTTGGCATCTTGTTTTGAAAACAAGTACCTCAATGCGGAATGGTCGGTGTAAACTCCTCGTAACAAGAATTAAACGAATGAGTTGCGGTTGTGCTTAATTCGAACAAAAGTAAGAATCCCCTATGGTTTGCTGCTGCTTCTTGACTTCGAACAACCAATGAGAAATCCCTTTCCTTTTGACTTTTTGCGGCTGATTCTCCACGTAACAACACTAAGCACCTCAATTGTATTTGAGCTCCCCACTAGCCGACTATTCTAATTCGAAAACTCCTCATCCTAATTCGATTGATAGATATGTCCTCTTTGCTCCATGGGAATTAAATATATATAATAGTTTTGTTTCCTTTTGATGTAGCCGACTTCAAGTCTCCAACTTTCCAAATCTCTTTCTCGGCCTACTTTCTTTCCTTCTTAGCCTTTTCTCGGCCCAATTGTTTTCGGTCCGTATAATAGATGTCCATTTAATTTTTTGGGCTGAACTACCTCTTGCTTTTATTCCTTCCTAACCGTGATCCAATAAAACAGATGGGCCAAATTTGACTTGTATCCTATTCGGCTACAATACTCACGAACTACAATCATAATACTTGAGACAATATATATTTGTTTGTTTTAAAAATCAATGTACAAGTAATCCAATCTTTATTTCTTGAAAATATAATCTTCATTCAGCTCAATCTTGTCATATTTCATCTTATAAAACTATAATTAAATAAATCACATATTAAGTATATAAGTCTATAAAATAACACAATTCAAACATAAAAAAAATGATATCGCGTAAAATAAATATGTATAAAATAGGTGATGTCAAACCCTAATATTTTGAATTGGGAATTTGTTAGTTTGATTTAAAGAGTTGTTGATAATGAAAAATCCCCCATAATTAGGAAATTCATATTTCGTGGTGTTTGGCTAGAAATCATGAAACAAAGTTCTATCATGAAAATTTAGAGTTTGTTGGAGAAGTGTTTAGTAGCCAAACACCATAATCATAGAATTGTTGAATGTAACTAGATATTTGTAAGTAGTTGAGTCATGGAACTCATAGATGATATGTGATTATTCTTGTATAGGCGTTGAAGAATAAATTGTTGATCATGTAGCCTTGTTGTGTCAACTAGCCAAGTTTGAGGTGAGTGTATATGCATATAATCATGTTCTTGTTATTAGAGGTCATAGGTGGGTAAATTCCTATGACCCATTTGATAGTTGTTTGTTAGAACTAGTAGGTGGATAAATTCCTACTAGTCAATTTAGTTGTAAGAGCTAGTAGGTGGATAAATTCCTAATAGCCAAATTGTCCATGGCCATGATGAAAATGAATGCATGTTGTTTGAATTGTATGAGAAGGCTAGCTTGCCAGGCTTATATGGTGCTGATGAGTTTAAAATTTATAAAAGTACAAGGTTAACTTCTCTACTACACTCACTCACGACAAGTGGACCCGTTCGTTCATAGTATAGTAAATAGGTAAGACCAGGTTCGTTCGCATGGACTATGTCTATGAACTAAGTTAGGTGTAATTCTAGGATTTGGGGGTTTGTCACGATTTTAAACTAATAAAAATAAAAACATTGATTAATTAATCTAGCAAAATGATTATAATTAAAACATTGCATCTATTTGGAACAGTTCACATGCCATGATCATTTGGAAAACAGTTTAGACATGTTGAACAACTCTTCTCACATATGGATTCTCGTTAGATTCACCAAACTATTTAGTAGTGCTGTCGTTAGACTCACACTACACTATAAACAGATTCTCGTTAGATTCACTGCCATGCATTAAGACCTGAGTTTTGTAACTATGACTTAATCTTTAATTTAAGTCAAGATTCTTCTAGGTTTTTTAAAAAGTTACTTGACACTGATTACCCTAGTCACCCGGATCCGGTTTCCGTTCGCCAGATCAACTAGATTAACCTAATAAAACACATGTTCAGTTGAGCCAAATTATTAATTAACCATCCCCTGCTCAGTTATAAATCAAGAGACCACATTAATTATAGACCGATTAATGTTTCGCAAACAAAATTAAATAACCCTAAGGCCTCGACGTCAGTTCGACCTAACCAAGTTAATAAAACCGGTTTGTATATGGAAACTAATAACATTTGTCTGACTCAATAATCATGGATCTGCGACAAGCATAGAAACAGTTCAACAATCTAATATAAAAAACTAACACGGCATGATCACATTATCCAAACAGATGCAAACCTACTTAGCTACTCATGACAAGATAATTAGACCTAACAACCATTAAAAAAAATAAATCCATCATAACAATTGCTAAATAAATAGTCTTGCAACAAAGTATGCTAATAATAATGAAAGTACTAATAATAAAAGAAAGAGATCAAACTAAAGAGATGAACAATTGGTGATGCCGGATTACTGCTGGTCACGTTAGCCGCTGTGACTTACGCACACGCCACCACCGAACACTGTCCTAGCAATTGATGAACCTCCTACTTATTATTAATTGCAGCCGAATAGTTGAATTGAAATATGAATTGATTGATTGTTTGTGCTTGATCTTCTAGATGATATGGAGGTGTTAAGAGGGTTTAGATCTGGTGGAAATACCCTAAAAACGGCCCCCAAGTCGACTGGAGGAAGCAAGCTATGAATCTTAGGGTTTAGGGGGGGTATTTATAGGTTTTAGGCAAAACCCTAGATCTGGCCGACCTGGACCAGCGGCGCTGGTGGGCTTGCCAGCGGCGCTGGTTCTGGGCTGTAGTAGGCCAGCGGCACTGGTCTTCAGGGAGCGGCGCTGGTGGTTGCTGTACGTGCTTTTGCGTCTTCATTTGGCTCCCAAATCACTTCTTGTGTCTTGTAACTTCATACGCTTCCTTCTTGAGTCATTTGATGTCATTTACCCCTCTCGCATCTTCCGTGAACCTGCATAAACACATCATTTATTAAGTACCAACGCTCATCATATATCCCCACACTTAAGTCTTTGCTTGTCCTCAAGCAAATAGTCCAAGAAAATAAATCAATGATGAGCGGACTACTTAAGTGTTCAAGTTATTCTACTTTATTAAAACATTTGAAAGATTAGTCTTGCAAAATGATTTGAGAAAGCTTTAGACAAAATCAGTAAGCTATAGCTAATGGCTAGATAATCAGTCAGTCAAAACTAAAAGCTAAGATTTTTATTCGTGTTAATACCTCTAAAACAGTTCTATACTTCCACATGTCTTACAACTCAATCTTACTACTTTTTGCTGACTAGTTAAGCACTTAATTAAAGTTTGTATAGCAATCAGAACTACTAGCAACTAGCAAGGCATTTATATTTTAAGGTGTGTGTGCTTATGAGTAACTAACTAGATATATCAACACACTACAGTCATGCTTGCTAACTACATACTAAAGCAGTCATACAATATTATCATCTTTAATAGTTGAGACAGCGGTGATAGGTCGGTGATTCCTCACCCGCAGAGCGACATAACTCAACTAAAAGTTCATATCAAGACAGCGGTGACAGGTCGGTGGTTCCCCATGCGCAGAGCAACATAACTTGATGTATTTATATGGATTTTACTCGTTATAAGTTCTTTGAACTTTTATTTAATCTACTGATTGCCTTTCTTTAATATTTACTACATTATTCATGCAATAGACATTATCAGAGACCCCAGACGACTCATATTCCTACTCCGCATGCAACTAGTTCACATTAAATAGTGTAAGAATTAAGGCGAACCATACATCTTAGATGGTTTCTACACAAGCACGTATGTTAAGTCCAATTAATACACCTATGCTAATGACTAGAAAGCTCTAAATTGCTAGGCATATTAAAGTCCGGTTAAGTATGCTATGGCAAATGTAATCGCATACAGTTTCAGTCTACGCTCTAATCCAGTTGGAAGCATAAACAACCACAAATCTATAGTTATGCTTACAATTCTAACTAACCGTTCATCCTACCAAGCTAATGTTGCTTAATTATCGTCATCTTTTGTCTACTTGTAAAGCTTATATTCTCAAAATAGTTTTCAGACACAATAAAAACTTTAAATTTGCATGAAATAAGTAGTAGAAAACTTGAGTTAAATCAAACAATAAGACCAAGGGTTTTTCCTATTTCATCCCCACACTTAAATTGTACAACATCCTCGTTGTACTAGACATAGAAACTAAGGGAAATAGGAAAAACACGTAATATGTAAAAGAAACAGGATTAACGTAACTTCCTGGGTCTAGTATTGCATGATTGTTGTTGAAGATGGCATTTGCGGAGTGACTTGAAAGATGTAGAATCTTCAATGACTTGCATCGTCTCCATTTGATGGAGATCCATGAATGCGTCTCCATCTTCTTCTTCTTTTGGTATTTTCTGATTTTTTAATATTTTTTGGATTTTTTGGGTTTTTCTATTTTTTTTGTGTTTTTGGCGATCTGGTGTGCAAAACGGAGCTATCAGCGATGCTGGTGGAGTGGGTAGCGGCGCTGGTTGATGACCAGCGGCGTTGGCGATGTGCCCAGCGGCACTGGTGGGGTCTTTCTGGACTGGGAGCGACGCTGGGATGGTGAGGAGCGGCGTTGGATCTGCACAGGTGCAGGTCTAGCGGCGCTGGTGATGGTGCCAGCGGCGTAGGGCTGCCTTGGTGATGCAGACCTAGCGGTGCTGGAGTGTCTCTAGTGGCATTCGTGACTCCTGTACGTGTTCCGAAGTCTAATTTCTTCAGCTATTTGATGCTCGAACTCCCCCACACTTAACTTTTGGCCAAGTGCATGGTTTCGTTCAGACTACAAAGCAATATATTCAAAGTACGATTGCAATAAGTTACTTGTTTCTTCAATACTTGAAAGCTTGCATCTGTGATACTCAAAACATACTCATAAAATATCACAAATGATAAAGTTTAAAACAATCACTTAGTTGCAATTAATCACAAATTCCTAAAAATGAAAAATAAAAGTAAAAGTACGGCTTGGTTTGCCTCCCAAGAAGCGCTAAATTTACCGAATCTTCAGTCGGACTCATTCCCCAAAGGTCATGGTGGGGTCTTAAACGCCCCCACTCTTAAAATGTCGGGCGGTTTACGCGAAAAAGGTGAATAGAATGTAAATGTTATCATAACCATTATCCAAACCATTTCATTCACCTTCTCAAAGTTCCATTTATTTTTTAAGATGTCTAAATCCTTAGTTTTCTTTTCACAACTCATCTTAAAAACACATGCTTTCATCCTAACGTATACCATCTCAAGAATACCCTTATGACATGGAACCTTCAAGTATCTCAAGTTAAGGTTTATGTCCATCCATCCTAAAGGGTCGGGAACTAACGGGTTGGGGTCTAGTTTCAATAACAAACAATAATGCATGTAATTACTACTAGCCCTAAGATGGTTTAACTTAGTGCAACTAAAATTCGAAGAACAATAAGTTAGAGTAAAAGAGCTCCCTGGATAACCCGACTTGGGTTGCATATGATGTTGTCTCGTGTCTTCAACTTCAGTTATCATTCAGAGATCCATATCACGTTTATCCGGCTCTTTCTTTCGTGCCATGATCACCTTGAAAGATGTCAGCGGCTTTGGCACTCTGACAAACACATCAAAGAAAAGCATGTTAGCGAATAATAATTCAAATAAGTTCGAATGCTTACCTGTTTCCCGCTCCATTTGTTGTAGTATAATGATCTGGATCTGATTGGAATTCCATTTCGAAGTCAAAAGAAACTCAGAACGCGAATTTGTTTGAAACGGGGCTACCAGCGGCGCTGGCTGGAATGCCCAGCGGTGCTGGTTGCTGATCTAAAGGCACCAGCGGCGCTGGTTGTTGATCTGTAGCCACCAGGGGCGCTGGTGGTCTTCCCAGCGGAGCTGTTTCTGTTTGGGCCAGATTTCGGTTCATCGTTCTCCTTCTTAACTTTTAATCTTTCAATTTCCGGGACCTGCCAATTATTGTTAGGTATAAATGTAAAATCAAGATAGGGTTCAGAAAACTTACCTAAATAAGTGAATATATGATTCACTTTGTCTCTAATGAGTGAGATGATAGAGTCCCCCACACTTAAAGTATCGGGTGGTCTACGTTTGAACGGTGAGAAATCCTTACATTTGACATGACATGTGACCTGATCTGCAACTTTTGTATCTCCTACGGGTGGTTGGGTAGCATACGTCATTAGCGTCCCATGAATGATATCCGCGTCAACAAGAGTGATCTTGTTTTGTTCTTTGTCCCGGACGCGGGTGAGAAGGCTTAGATTCTGATTGTGATGCTATAATCATTTCCCATAGATTCTTCAGCCTCGAAACGTTTCCCATCTTTACTTCATGCAACTTCGTCTCCTCTTTAGCTTCAAGTTCCTCCTTTCTTGTTGAAGTTTCATCGCCTTTAGCATCGATCCTGGGAACTTCTTTGCTTGATTCAGCCTCAAGTAGATTGATTTCTTGATTATAAGCATGTTGGGCATCATCGACATTCAACAGTTGAGAAAGGAACGATTCTTCGCGTGAACTGGGGCTGCAGGTACCACCAGCGGCGCTGGCAGTCTTCCAGTGGCGCTGACAGTCTTCCAGCGGTGCTGGATACTCCCAGCGGTGCTGGAGATGATCACCAGCGGCGCTGGTTCTTCTGAAACAGCTTCCGATTTGTCGATTCCTTCAGTTTCTTCTTTGTTTGGCTCCCGTATGACCTGCACTTCATCAACCATTGAGAAAACATTATCCACATCAATAAGCTTGCTCTTGTTTGGTTCCGGATGTGGTCCTTCACTTTGATTCAACTCCTCTTGCTTCGGGATTGCATGCTCTTCTTCCTCATTGACTCCTTGAAAGATCGTCCCTTCCTTGGTGCTTGAAGTAGCCTCGTCTTGATTGATTTTGCATTTGCTAGCGATTTGGGCTTCGTCGACACCTTGAAAATGAGCTGAAGATGAAGTCGGGGCTGCTGTCGGGGCTACCAGCGGGGCTAGTAGGCTCCCAGCAGCGCTGGTGGTCACCAGCGGCGCTGGTAGGAGGGACCAGCGGCGCTGGATGATCCTGACCGTTTTCAGATTGTTCGTTTTTGCTTGTTTCGCCTTTATCTTGATCCTCTTCGACCGGGACTACATCAATGGTTGATGTAACGCTCGTCACTTCTCGATATAGTCCTCTTGCTTTGTGCCTAGAGATATTTTCCAGGACGTTATAAGCTTCTTCATTCCATTTCCCGTCAAACATGTAGGGGTAACGGCAATACCAATGCAACTCCTCTTTTACTAAGTCATCCAAGCCACGGTAATAGTATAAAACGAAATCATAGGTCTTTTGCTTCTTTTCCTCCAATCTACATGCCATCCTCTTCATACAGTCCCAAGCTTCATCCCATTCTTCGCCCGGTAAGCTTTTGAATCCTTCAATTCTACGCTCAAGCCTTCGGTACAATGGTTCATCGTTCGGATCTGGGCTGTCGGGACCTCCAGCGGCGCTGGCTATGCCAGAGCGGCGCTGGGGCTCTTCTGAAGAGTTGCCAGCTGCGCTGGCTGGTGTGGCCAGCGGCGCTGGTGATGCTTGGACAGATTCTGCAATTGCATTTTTGCTTTGCTTCTGCTTCTCGGCGTTTATCCTTCTTTCCAATAGCTTTAAGATTTCTTGAGGATTATTGCTTCTAAAGATCCCTTCTTCATAAAATTCCTTCCTTACTGATTCATTTAGCCTCATGTAATAGTGGTGTAGAATGGCACGCGTAGGCGGGCAAAATCTTCCCATCTTTCGAGCTATGGTCTTCAACCTTTCCAAGGCTTCCACAAAATCCTCATCTTCCCTTTGTTTGAATCCTTGATATTGGTCTACTACCTGCTCAAAACCTTGAAATGCCTGAAAATCTAACACACCCGTGAAACATTCCATTTTATTGATAAACATAAAAAGACAAATAAAAAAAAACTAAAACTAAAACTAACCTAGACTAACAAAAGTAAAATATTTTTGGATTTTTTTTAAAATTTTTCAAATTTTTATGGTTTTTTATAATAATGGAAATGAAAATTACACCTAAACTAGACTAACTAAAAAAATTAAACTAATCCTAACCTAACTAAATTCTAACCTAATAGTCCCCGGCAACGGCGCCAAAAACTTTGATGAGTTTAAAATTTATAAAAGTACAAGGTTAACTTCTCTACTAAACTCACTCACGGGCAGTGGACCCGTTCGTTCATAGTATAGTAAATAGGTAAGACCAGGTTCGTTCACAGGGACTATGTCTATGAACTAAGCTAGGTGTAATTCTAGGATTTGGGGGTTTGTCACGATTTTAAACTAATAAAAATAAAAACATTGATTAATTAATCTAGCAAAATGATAATAATTAAAACATTGCATCTATTTGGAACAGTTCACATGCCATGATCATTTGGAAAAAAATTTAGATATGTTGAACAACTCTTCTCACGTATGGATTCTCGTTAGATTCACCAAACTATTTAGTAGTGCTGTCGTTAGACTCACACTACACTATAAACAGATTCTCGTTAGATTCACTGCCATGCATTAAGACCTGAGTTTTGTAGCTATGAGTTAATCTTTTATGTAAGTCAAGATTCTTCTAGGTTTCTTAAAAAGTTACTTGACACTGATTACCCTAGTCACCCGGATCCGGTTTCCGTTCGCCAGATCAACTAGATTAACCTAATAAAACACATGTTCAGTTGAGCCAAATTATTAATTAACCATCCCCTGCTCAGTTATAAGTCAAGAGACCACATTAATTATAAACCGATTAATGTTTCGCAAACCAAATTAAATAACTCTAAGGTCTCGACGTCAGTTCGACCTAACCAAGTTAATAAAACCGGTTTGTATGTGAAAACTAATAACATTTGTCTGACTCAATAATCATGGATCTGCAACAAGCATAGAAACAGTTCAACAATCTAATATAGAAAACTAACACGGCATGATCACATTATCCAAACAGATGCAAACCTACTTAGCTACTCATGACAAGATAATTAGACCTAACAATTATTAAAATAAATAAATCCATCATAACAATTGCTAAATAAATAGTCTTGCAACAAAGTATGCTAATAATAATGAAAGTACTAATAATAAAAGAAAGAGATCAAACTAAAGAGATGAACAATTGGTGATGTCGGATTACTGCTGGTCACGTTAGCCGCTGTGACTTATGCACACGCCACCACCGAACACTCTCCTAGCGATTGATGAACCTCTTACTTATTATTAATTGCAGCCGAATAGTTAAATTGAAATATGAATTGATTGATTATTTGTGCTTGATCTTCTAGATGATATGGAGATGTTAAGAGGGTTTAGATCTGGTGGAAATACCCTAAAAACGGCCCCCAAGTCGACTGGAGGAAGCAAGCTACGAATCTTAGGGTTTAGGGGGGGTATTTATGGGTTTTAGGCAAAACCCTAGAGATGGCCGACCTGGACCAGCGGCGCTGGTGGGCTTGCCAGCGGCGATGGTTCTTGGCTGTAGTGGGCCAGCGGCGCTCGTCCTCAGGGAGCGGCGCTGGTGGATTGTGGCCAACGGCGCTGGTAGTTGTTGTACGTGCTTTTGCGTCTTCATTTAGCTCCCGAATCACTTCTTGTGTCTTGTAACTTCATAGGCTTCCTTCTGGAGTCACTTGATGTTATTTACCCCCTCTCGCATCTTCCGTGAACCTGCATAAACACATCATTCATTAAGTACCAACAGTTAAGGAATAATAACTCATTTAAGTATAGAAATGAAGCCTTTCACTAGGGGTTTTTATCACAATATGGACGCTCATCACTTGATGCACAAAGTTGAAATGACATGATTATAATTTTATGTGTATGCATTCACTAAGCGTTGCTTATGTTTTAGTTGTTTAACTTTTTTAAGGAGTTGGTAGTAGCAAGGGCAAGGAAGTTACCGAGTGAAGTTCAAGTTGGAAGTTCTTGCCACCTAGAGGTTGGCATTTCGGGTAACTTGGGTAAATGATCCCTTTGGTACTTATTGGCTCTTGATACAATTCCTTTTGATTAATCTAATTTTGGTAAAATTTTGGAAATTTGGTGGTTGTGATGAATATGTAAGCTTTTGATAAAATTGGTGAATGATTTCAACAATTATCCAAGTTGGGTTATTGACCCACTTGTTGAACAATGTGTTTGTAAAGTTTGTTTAGTTGACAAGTCTTTTGTAATGGTGTCTTATATGTCATGAACAAGTTTGGTTTAGTTTATGAAACTATTTGAAGTGAAATGGCATTTTGGGTTGGAACCACTTTTGTTAAGGTGCAGGAAAGTTGATTTTGGAACAAAAAGTTTTCTGCAGGTAGTTCCACTGTGCCACAGTGGGCTTATGGTCAAATTCGGTCGTGGGTTTCCACTGCGCCGCAATGGGTGTATATTGCCTCACTGCGCCGCAGTGGGGTACAAAAAAAAGTTATTCGATTTTGATTAAAAAGGTTTGGGTTTTTACAAAAAATTCTAGAAAGATTCCTTTTGCTCATGGACCCACAAACGGTTAGAAATAACGTTGTCACTCCTTCCTTCATTCTTCATGTCAACAACTGTCATTCCTTCTTTATTGGACCCTACGAACACGCGTCAGAACAAACTTTATTAAGGCAACTGGAAAAACTGAAATCTGGACTTCGACTGGAGACTTACATCTGGAGCATCCATCTGGAGACCAAAGCTGGTCACTAGAGTGCTTCAGTGGAGAACTTCACTGATGGATTTCTGATAGTTGTATCTGGAGCTTCCTGCCACTGGAGAAATGTTATAACTAGTGGTTGAACTTGTTTAGTGAACACTTGTCTGAAGTGGGCTATCGCTGGCAGAATAAGCATGGCTGTTCAGATGACATCACTTGCTAAGAATTCTGATTCAGTTCAGATGACCCCTTCAGTTCAGAAATGGACTTCATACTTTTTGCACATGCTTATGTTTACGGCTACAAACTCATGTCATGTGAGGCGTGAACCTCGATTGCAAAATTTTTCCAGTTTATGGGTAAAATTGTAACTAAATTACTTTAAAGGATTGAAAATGCAAAAGCCCTGATAAAAATAAAATAAAATATAAAACAATGAAAATTAGGTAAAAACGAGATATGTTACCCGGACGTTGCCCGGGAGACATTATATTTTTGTGTTCCGTACTGTGTAAAAATTATTACACGCTTTTAGAAACATTATTTAGCTCAAAACTTGAGTTGATATTGATTTTTTAATAGGTAAACAATTATATATTAAAAAAAGTCGACATAATAATTTTATAACAAATTAATATATTATAGAAATTCTAAAAGATAATAAGAATGAAAGTAGAATATTTAAAATAAAAAACCAAATTAATAATACAAACATAAAGCTAATTTCCTAAATTATTAAAAATAGAAAGTGAAACAAAAATAATCCATAATAATAAAACATCAACCGAAATAATATTGAAGTTAATAAGTATTGCAAATAAATTTTTCGGAGATGGTTAGGTGCATATATTCAAAACATACACCCTACTGTAATGTGTATATATACTATGTAATAGTTCACTTGTAATAAGATGAGATAATCTTAAAAATGTCACAAACTTAAAAATTAATAATATGCAATTAAAATAAGTGATCTTTTGTAAACAAATTGGAATCAATTTAAAAGATAAAAACATAATTTGTCAAACCCAAAATTAAGAATATAAGATGGGTTCAAAAGAAAATGAAGTGACCCATTAAGAAAATGAAAACACACCCAAATAAATAAAACGGCCCGTTACTATTCTTTGTAAGCATTTTCGTACCTTTGTTTTTAATATATATTATAGATTAACAAGAGCAAGTACCCGCGCATTGCGGCGGTAAAATAATAAGGGTGATAGGTAATAGAGTGTGCTAGAACATAGGAAGTGATATGTCATAGAGTGTGTGAAGTCCCTCACTTAATGGTTTAACCCACAAGTGTAGAATACAACAAATCAAGTACGCACTATATAGGACTAGTATGAAGATGACAAGTCAAGTAAGCACTAGATTGGACTAGTATTACAATAAATATAAATGCAAGAATATGTATAAAGTAATACGTACTTAAGCAATATAAAGATAAGCAAGTAAAGTAAATGGTGAGACACAATATAATTTTCAAGTGTATGTTATTTATTGATGTTAAATAAAATACAAGGTTGTTGCGGAACAAGATATTACAAAGTAAGTATCTAAACAACCTATGAATTACAAGTGATCTAATTTTGCTAAATAAACTCCTTGATCGAAATACTTAAAGTTGTGAAGTATAACTGTTTAGATCGAGAGTATTTAAGCGAAAGCACCAAATTACAAAAGTCTAATTTGGATGAGGGAAGTGACTTGGTATTTATAGGCAAAAAGAATAAATATAATACTCTTTTTGCCGTACAAATATGGTTACATGCATTTAAGGAAATTACTTTAATTCCTTAAATGCATTGATTAAAGTACAAGAATAAAGTCACTTGATAGTGACTTGTCTTCTAATTAACCAACCACCTTTACATGCGTGTAAGGCTTTTAACAAAAGACAAATGGATTGTCCGGGTAAAGGCATGTAAAGGCATAAAGTCAATTCCTCGTAATCAGTGTTCAGACTTGTAAGGTCTAGAACACTGTCAAGGACTCCAGTCAGGCGATCTGGTAAGTCTTCCAGTGAGCTCCGCTATTTGTCAGACTTCTTTCTTCAGACTTCAGTCTTCGACTTCAGTGAGAATGTTCTTCAGTGGAAAGATCTTGACTGGAGTGAAGTCTAGTGAACAAATCTGGTGAAATCCAGATTCCTGTACAAGTAAGTTGTTCATTGGTATTCACATAATTTCTGGACAAATCTTCAGAGGGCTCTAGTAGTTACTTCTGGAGCGAGTCCAGTAAATCTGGACCTAACAAAGTGTCATAGCCAAATGTCTTAGCCGGACTCCATCATCGGATTTAAAAATTCGTCGAAAGTATATCGAATGACATCTTTAATGAAAGAGCATGAAATTTTAAGAACACGCATATAATTTTTATAATTTATTGATGTACGGTTTTTGAAGTAAAATATTTTAAAAGAATTAGAGAAATAAAATATTTATGGAAGAGAGAGAAAGTTGTATGCATTAATACATAATACATCATGTATTATTATGTGTAAATTATTGAAATTGAATGGTAAGTTAGAAAAGTGAATTTGCGCATAGATTGGTTGTGCGAAAACAAAAGTCTAGATTTCTTTCTAATAACCAACAGCAGAAAATTGATTAAATATTACTCATAGTATCCTAAAAATAGAGAGATAGAGAGAGAGAGATGGGAAGATACAATGACAGGAGCGGCGGCGGCGGCAGCAGGAGGAGGAGAAGTTACAGTCCTCGACGCTCACCACCACCACAACCACGCAGTCGCCGTTACGATGACCATCGCCAGCGGCATCGCTCACCCCCTGCTCCTTCTGGACTCCTCGTTCGCAATATCTCTCTTGATTCTAGGTTTCTTTCTTCTTCTTCTTCTTATTATTATTATTATTATTATTATTATTATTATTATTATATTATTATTATTATTATTATTATTATTATTATATTATTATTATTATTATTATTATTATTTTATTATTATAATTATTATTTGTTAGGTCGCTTACATCATAGCGGATCGCTCTCTGTTGGTTTTATTTTTTAAAACAAAAAAATTGGTTTAAAAAAAGTCTGATTATAAATACAATCTCCCTCCTATCCGGTAAACCTCGCCTACATCTTCCATTACCTTTGACCCTTATTATAGTCAGTGAACTTGAGGCATAAGGTGTATCAGTATTCATCTTTTTTTTACAAACCCAGACTGGCCGGTTTATATCGGAACTGATTTAAGCTATTGTTCCGAACATTTGTACGCACTGGTGTGAACTAGGTGAAACCAGAGAAAATTGCTCAAATCTGGGTGGTTGTTGAGAATCATTATTTTCGGGGATGATGATATGTGTGTTTAGTTTGAAATCGGTATTTTGCATGTTGAGTTGGTTGTGAGTGTGTGCTTTTCTTTTTGCTATTTAATCATTGATTATTCACAAAAATGTGTTGCTGTGTGTGGTTTCTTCAATTCTTCATATTTAGAAGAAACCATATTTCTGGCTAGTCCGGCATTTTCATTTTGAGTTATTTCTAGATGACCATTTTGTGTGTTCGTTTTTATTTTTCTGACTTCATAGGATTCTTATACACAAATTGTGCTCTTATGTGTGGGTTCACATAGTTGAACCAGAATAAAAACCGTTTTTGTCCATTTTCCATATGACTTGACACTAAAAGAAATTTTTGGGGAAATTTGTTGTACGCTTGTAGCAGTTCTCCATTTTGGCCGATTTAAAATTTTATTTGGAGCGCCATAACGATGGAATTGGGACGATTTGATTTTTGTTTCGGTTCGCCGTACCTTCTCAATTCGGTTCACTGCACCACTTTGATTTGGTTCGCCTTACCTCCGTCGATCGGATCACAAGCGAATTCCGATTGGGTACACTGTTCCAATTTTTTAAAATGCAGCTACTTGAGCGAAATCTGTGACTATGGTTGGAGCAGTGCCAAGTAAAGAAGGAGGTTCCCTAGACTGATCAAATCTTTTGGAATGGTTGAACTAGAATGGTGATCGTTTGGACCTTGGCAGGATTTTGAAAATCTTGACATTGGTGGATGTGTCTTCAGTATTCACCATTCTAACAAATAAAACAAAAAATAGCTATAAAACTATGACCTGATGTTTAAATTTCAAAATCATTTTTATTTTATGCTGTAATTATATCATAAACAATAGGTGTGATTGAAAGCTACATACACATTGTTAATTGTAAAATATGTTATTTCTATCTTTGCAGGCCAGAAGATCTTAGGATCCCTTTTGAACGTTTTGGGCCGGTGAAGGATGTCTATCTTCCAAAGAACTATTATACTGGGTATAACTCTTTTTGATTGGGTGCCTCAATTTTTTCCCTGCCCCCTTCTACTAATATCTATGAGAAGTCTCATCTTTTTTATCTTGTGGAGTATGATCTTTATGAAATGAAAAAAAAACACTGCAAGTGATGTATCAGAGCTATCATGATAGATCCTGTTTTGCATAATTGCAGTGAGCCACGGGGCTTTGGTTTTGTAAAGTTCCGTAACCCTGAAGATGCATCAGAAGCTAAACATCAGCTAAATCATTGTGTGCTTGGGGGGCATGAGATAACTATTGTTTATGCTGAAGAAAATAGGAAGACTCCTCGTGAAATGCGGACAACTACACAGACAAGGTAATCTTACACTGAAACACTCTTTTCTTCTTGGTATATATGTTTGATGTTCTGGGTCTGAATGGTTTTGTTGCCGTTTCAGTAGGCGTTATGGCGGAAGCTCTGGTAGGCAGACCCCTCCTAGATCATCTAGGCGTCGGTGTTAGTTTTCCTTACTCGTTTTCCATTTATTCCATCTTCCATTGAGAGAAATTAGTCTGATATCCTTTTTTCTTTCAAAAACAGCATTTTCACGCTCTTTATCACCGACCAGACATGACTCCAGGTTAGCATCATGATCTTATTCTTCTTAATTCTTTATGTGTATTATGTATCATTCTTTTGGTGGGTTATGTACTTTATGATCCTTGAGATTGTAGAGTTAGAATTGCTTTTTTCTATTATTATAAATCCTTTTATTGTTTTTTCTCTTTTTTGTTTTGTTTAGTGGAGTGATAGTTTCATAAGACATGCCTTAACTAAGGTAATGGGAAGAAGTATTTTTTTTCTTTTTTTGTTATCTTCCTAGTACCAACACTGGAAGTTAATTTGCTACCAACACAATTAAAACATAATTTATGAAAAATGGAAATACCAGTGTTGTCAAAAGCGCTCGCCTAGTCTGCCTAGGCGCAATGCGACGGCGAGGCCCACCTAGGCCGCCTGAAAACCTAATCCCAGGCCCACATGCAAATTAGGCGGTCATTAAACTTAATCTTACCCGGTTAAACGGCAGTCAACGGTCAAATTGACCGGATCAGCCTCACAACAAGTTAGGAAATCGGATCTTGTGGCCGGAGATGGTGGTGGTGATGGAGAGTCGTGGTCGCCGGTCGTCGATGATGGTGGCTGTTGTGGATCCGTGGTGAAGAGGGGTTTGAATGAGAAATGATGAAAGATAATAGACTAGAGAGAGAGAGAGGGGGAAAGTGACCATTGAGGGGAAAAGTGACAAATAACAGTTGTCTTTTTCTTGGTAAATAGCCACTACAGCTTTAAACACGTATATTAGCCAATTTATTTTTTTATTATTATTTTTTTTAATGGAATACAGGAACAAATAGAGATTGTTATTTTTTCTTCTAAAACAGGAACAAATCTTCTACAGTTCACAACCACTATTTGACCTTTCACAAAATTCATATAGTCCATAGTATTATTATTATGATTATTAAATCCCACCAAAATTTTAGTCATTGATAACATAGGTTTAAACACAGTGTGTTAAACTTTTTGGTTGAATGCATTATGGTTTATTTAGATGGTATTTAGTAAGTTGAATGACATTGTATTGCAACTTGTGAATATGAAAACTAGAATGGGAGACCACAAAGGTTAATGGATAGATGCACTTTGTGCTCCATATGTGAATTTCTACCGGACTTTTTTTTTCTTTTTTGAGTTTTAATAATGAATTACGCACACTTGCATGCACACACGCATGTATATATGAGTGATCGACACGAATCGTCCTTGTGGTTTGCCCAAAAAGTCTGGTTTCGTCCTTTAACTTTAAAACTGTCTAAGACAATCCTTTATAGACGGAAAATGATCATGTTTCATCCTTTTCGATAACCGGCGTCAGTCTGAATCTGTTAACTACCTCACGTGCATTTCACATGAGGGTATTATGGTAATTCCACCTTTGAAGGACGACAAGGGATATCTTTATATTTTCATCTTCTTTTGCCTGAAACTCTAAAATTATACATATATACAATTATATACATATACACACAAATTTCATCCATTTAATAACCCCCCCCCCCCCCCCCCCCCCCCCCCCCCCAAATCAACTCACCAGCAAATGGCCACCACATCCATATCACCACTTCACCCTTTCAAAAACCCCAAACACCCCCATAATTTTTTATATTTCCAAAACTAACAAGCAATCACTAGCGGCAGCCCCCTTTTTGTCGGAAAACATCACCACCGTGGCAAACCCTTCGCCAGAAAACACAAACTATCGTATTTTCTTTTCCGATGGTGGCGGAAATGATAGATCTATTACCTTCTTTTTCTATAAAATCCATATTGATATCAAACAATCGTATTTTCTTTTCTGATTGTGGTGGCGGTTGTTTTCCGATGGTGGCGGCCGTTGTGCGGAGGTGGTGTGAATCGCAGTACGTTTAAAATCATCAATGATAACCCCGTCCGTTTCATCAGAAATTGATTTTTGTGCGGCGGTAGTGTGAATGGCAGTGGGTTTAAAATCCAGATCGATTTCTATATCCAGATCTATATGAATCCAAGACGGAATTAGATGATGGTAAAAGCTATTGATTATTCAATATTCATATCTTGATATGGCAAACTTGTACAGATGGTGAGAAGATGAGCATGTTTATGTGTGTAAATTTGGAAGTAAAAAAAAAAATTATTTGTTCACATTGCAAGTGTGCAATATGGAATTAAGTTTGACTGCAAGTTTTGATTGCAAACAGAAACCTATACGTACAACCATAATTATATGTGTAAAATGGAAATTGATCTAAATTAAAGATCTTGAGGTTTCTGGTTGAATTATCAATGATGGTCCTTTCAAAATGGAAAATACGAAAATACCCTCACATGGAATGCACGTGAGGGGTTAAGTTAACGTCTCTTAGCAAAAAGGATGAAACGTGATCATTTTCTGTCTATAAAGGATTGTCTCAGACAGTTTTAAAGTTAAAGGACGAAACCAGACTTTTTGGACAAACCACAAGGACGATTCATGTCGATCACTCTATATATATTTATATATATATGTATATATATACTAGAATGGTACCCGCGGTGGCGGTCTGGTGCGGTGATTGGTGGTGATGTCGATGACTATTGGTGGGTAGTGGCGGCGTCGAGTGGTTTAGGTTGATGTAAATGTAATTGATGTAAAGGTGGTGGTGAAGATATTTTAGAAGATACGGGTTTAGGGTGTTAATTCAGTAAGGGAAATCGGGTAATTTCTCATAACTCTTTCCAAAAAGGGAGTTCATCAAGAGTAGAATGATCTTTTCGCATGTTCCTTTTTTAACTATTTCCAAAAGTAGGGGGCTTAGGATTTTTATATAGAAGGATAGAAATATATATATATATATATATAGGAAAAGGTTCAAGTGAGAACCATTTGAATTGGAAGAACCATGAGAACTTTTATATTATAACTTATGTTCATATGTGAATGATATATGTGAACATATTCGTATATGAACCATCAAGTTATACTTATAATTACCTATGTTCATATTGAATAGTTCTCAAATGAACCTTACCCTGTATACATGCATACATTCGTATATATACTTAATACTCACACACAAGAGGTGGATGACAATGGTTTAAGAGAGGGTGTTTGGTAACATAAGGACGTGGTGGAGAGTGTCTGGTAATTGGTAACATGGACATAAAGAATGAGGGGCGCAATGTGACTGACAGCTAATGTGGGGGAGATTCAAATGCATCACATAATAGTGAGGTGGTGTTGACAATAGCTAATGTGTTTGAAGGTCATAAAAATTCTAAATTCTAACATGTAATTAATTTAAAACCTGTATGGCTGATCGTATATTGATTGGTATCATTATGTATATATAATTATGGTACACTGGTGCTTCAGTAACCCTGAAGTGTCAGCGTACCTATACAATAAGCTTAAGCCCATCTGATAAACCTAATAGATACATTATCAAATAGTTGGTTTGTTCAGTTGGGGATGTACTAACTAAAGGACTTCAAGGTTGATGCATCAAGCTAGAAAAACAAGAAACCTGAAAAAGACAAAATCGTTTGTGGTTATTTTAGAGACATAGCATATGAAACACTTGGTTCACGATAAGGTTTGTCAACAATAGGAACCTGTTAAGTTATAGACTTTTTTGTCAGAGTAGTATGGGTTTCTAAGAACTCCATAGGTTTGAGTTGACATGGCTTGCTAGTTGTGGATATCATTGGGTCCTGAATCCTGATGAAATTTAACTTATTATTTTTCAAAGGTCTTTTAGGGGTATAATCTGGCCAGGTGAAGTGCACTAGTTTGTTTGGTCTGGGAGGTTGGAAATTCAGCATGCTTTTGAGTCAAAGAACCAGTTTCCAAAGTTAGTGATATGATTTGATTTGTTTGGTAGTGGCAAATTTAGAGTCAGAAAATTGATGTCTGTCGAGTTCAAGCTTAATATATGCCTAGTAGCTTAGTTAGATATATAAATGCATTAGAGTTTGTATTCATTTGGGCTTTGGTGTATACAAAACACCCCCATTGAAGAATGGACTATCTTAGCTTTGTCAACTGTACTGCGAGAGTCCTTGTTTTATTCAGCGTCATTCTGTAAATTTATGTGACGTTCATTTTAAAGTTTAATTTATTGCTTTGCATACCAACAGTCAAGAAAGAATCTAAAGATTAAAGTTGGGCCCAAGAGAATGGAAGTTATCAAATATCAATCATGTATTGCTAAAGGTAGAAAGGGATACCAATAGTGTTCGTCAGTCACACCACATAAAAGTAATCTTCAGAATCTAGAGGATGATACCGCAAAAGCATTGCAGTTTATTGAAGCTGTCAAAAAGTGGTTTTAAAGCATTAGTTAACCTATAATGATCGATATATTTCCAACTGGTGAGGTGAAGGTAAATCTCTAGCAGAATATTTGTATGTAATCTATGGCCAACAACCTTACCTGCCCATAAAATTACTTATGTTGTTTTTCTTCTAGTTGTTCTTTCTATAACTTCAGTTATTACTTCAGCTTGCAATATGTCCTGATGATCTCTTGTTTTATGCCGCGTGTGTAAGTTCTGCTGTTTATAATCTGATCAGTTAGTGAAGGTAAGTTATGGCTGTTCATTACTTGCAGGGATAGAGATCATAGAGGCAGGGATCTGGTTTTGCCACCACGTTCAAGATCTCCTTCATTTTCTGCATCACCTCATGATGCTAGAACATACAAGACAAGACATTACTCAAATAGTCCTGGGAGAAATGGTAAAGGTGCTGTAGACAAGATGTATCGTGGTTCAGATCAGACAGTTCCTCACCAACGTTCTCATGACAAACGAGCCACACAAGACTTGAAGGTAGCGGTTGCAAATGAGGATGATGGGCATTCAAGGTCCTTATCTAGGTGACCTTGACCAGGTCCCCACCTTATCAGCCAGGTATTTATTTTCTGTTGCCCATAAAATTACTTCTGTATGAGACTGCCTTTACTATGTTTAATTCTCTTCTTATACATACTGCACTATTTATTTTTGCTAACTATTAGTCTATTTTGTTAGCAAATTGGCCCTTTCAGGCTATGTTCTCCGTTCTAGTCTATTAGACTTCATTTTGTTTTGAGCTATTGAGCCACCAATTTTTTTCATGTAAGAATATCTAAGTGCGCTTCCAGAAATTGTAGCATTTTCGAAAGCTTTGCATGTTTACTCTCATATCACTTATTCTTGTTTCTATTCTTCTGATACAAGTTCCATTTATTGTTAATTCAACATATTCTATGTTAAACTTGTGATTCTTAGGCCTCTCCTGATATGTGCGTCCACCTGCGTCTGACGCCCCGCCAAAAAAAGAAGCTAGTAGCACTGCTGCGTCCAAGGCCCGCGTCCGAGGGGTTTGTTCCAAACTTTGACGAGCAGCAGATGGTTTTTGTGGGTCCCAAGTCGTTTTGAGATCGCAAATTAAAAAAAAAAAAGAGTTTATCATATATATATATATATACACGTTTTATTTGTATGTATATATATTTACGTGGGGGAAGAACTTTGAAGAAGACAAAGTGGGGCCCAAAAAACTATAATATATAAATAATTTATTTACAGTTTAGCCCCTCAAGTATTAACATTTATAAAATCATTTTACAAGTTTTAAAATGTTTCAATTTAACCCCTAGTCCCCTATAATGTTTTAGTTTTTATTTTAATGTTTTATTTATAATGAATGTAATGTTATGTTAATAAAAGTATTTTATTAAATTTTTTGTAAAAGATAAGTAAAATGAGAAAATATTGGAAGAAGTGGGGGGTATAAGGAGGGGGTGTTCTTGGGGTGTCTAGGAGAGAGAAAAGCCGATGAATAGTGGAAGAAGTGGTGAAGAAGTGGGTTCCTATAAAGGAGAGGCTTTATAATGATTTTGTATAAAAAACTTGCCAAGATAATTTATGTATGATTTCATTGTTGCAAGTCAATAATCAGTAACCACTTTTGATCTTGTGATGCAATATGACCACAAATTGGGTCACCAAAAGATCTAAGTTTTGGTAGTGGATTCATCAAACTAGCACGATGACCAAGTTCCCGATTGTGTATTCTCTGATGAATGGATTTACTTTGTTTTGCAGGATAATGCTCTTGAAAGAAAGATGTGACCAAATTTTCCTGTTCAATAGTTGTTTAAATCCTTGTCTGGTCTTGTCTTTTGGTTTAATTAAACTTTTTTATGCCTTGGAGTTGTAATATTATTACTTTAATTTTTGGGAACATTAACAGTTCACTTATGCAGCATTCTAATTTGCTTCATATTGTTTGTTCTATTTTAGTTTTTTAGCTACACCGACACAGTATATATCTGGCCCATATTAATAGCTGAAATAATACATGTGTGATTCGTGTGAGAAAATACGTTTCCTGTTATTGTATGATATTTAGCTGGACCAATATAACACAAAAGTGCTTACTTGACCATAAAACTTGGTTTTTTAATGCATTTGGAATTTGAAGTATGCTTTTAATACAAGTAAAATCAATAGGAATCTCTGTGGCTTGGTGTATAGCTCGATGGCTTGTTTCGTTGGGATTCAACTTGTAATTAAACGGTTGTCTAATTATTGTTTTTAATAGTTAAAACAAATGAAGGGAATATGTTCACATGCAACTTTAAAATTCCTCTAATGGAATCATTCTTGCATGTCGTTTGCTCACTTTATGTGATTGTTTTTAAGGGAAGGGTTTAGTATTTTAAAGTGTATATATTTTTTACATTTTTCTTATTGTATGTAATTTACATTTGGTATATTGTAGGATTTGGTATATTGTAGGAAGAAGTTTTGTAAAGTTCAAATAATGTTAGATTTATACATACATCAATCGAAACTTGCAAGAGACAGCTCATATTATTTGCCACGTATACATTTTTACATTATTTGAACCGTTTTATAAAGTGTTTGTAACATCCCAAAAATATAAAAGATAAATAAATCAATATTTTATGTATTTTAGCCCTTAAAATACTTTCCTAGTATTTAGTTTTGAGATAAGAAGTTAATTTAGTTGGAACTTTAGTGGCTAGTGGGTATAATACCCTTATTTTATTTGATAAAAAACGTGGCATCATGAGGGAAGCCAGCCACATGCATTTTGATGTATCATCAAACCCACTATCACAAATTCATTTCCAAATTTCAATCCTTGCTTCTCAAATCTTCCAAATTCTTCTAGCAAAGTGTTGTGTGTGATATTCATCCATAAAATCCCCTAAGTTAGTTCATCTAATTAAGAATTTAAAATCAAGGGTTTTGGTGGTGAATTGAGAGTGGGTCGATTTCCACATGAAGAAATTGGAGTTTCAATTTGTTTTTAATCCTTTCCTTTCTTGAAGGTAAGAATTTAACCTAGATATTTTATTATGTGAATTTAGGGTTCTTGAACTATATGAAATTGGGGATTTTATTAAAGAAGTGTTATTTTGATTCAATTAAAATTGGGGTTTTTGAATATTGAAATTAGAGTTCTTCCCATTTGAAATTGGGAATTTGAATAAATTGAGATTTTTGTAAGTTTGGGAATTTGTTAGAACCCTAATGAGATTGTTATGAGAAAATTTGGAAAGATGGAAATGGTGTTTTGATGGTGAACCCATATAGGTGAAAGTATTGTTTTAGAGTGTTTGGCCAAATTTTTATATTGTAAGAATTATGGGAAATTTTTTATGGAAAATGATCTTGAAAGTCAAACACCATGTGTGATGGTTGAATTTTGAGTTTGGTTAGTTTTGTGAATGAAATGAGTTAAGAAAAACTCATAGTGACTTACTTAATGTGTAGGTGATGAAGATCATTTTGTTGAGCCTAGTAGCCATATAGTGCCAAATAGCCAAGTTAAGGTGAGTGTATTAGCATATGATCATGTTCTAGTTATTAGAGGTCATAGGTGGGTAAATTCCTACTAGTCAAAATGTTGATTTGATGAACGAAAGCTAGTAGGTGGGTAAAGTCCTACTAGCATAATGTGATTTTGTTTATAAGAACTAGTAGGTGGGTAAATTCCTACTAGCCAATTTGTTTGATTGATTGTGAGAACTAGTAGGTCGGTAAATTCCTACTAGTCAAATTGTTTGAAAGAGCTAGTAGGTGGATAAATTCCTACTAGCCAAATTGTCCATGGCCATGTTGAAAAAGAATTGTGATGATTTTGTGTTATGATTGATATGAATGAAATAGTTATCAAAAGATAGGCTATGTATGATGCTTGATGCACTAATGTTTTGGTAACTTGATTATGATCATATGTATATGCATTCACTAAGCGTTTTGCTTATGTTTTAGTTGTTTAACCCTTTTATAGGAGTTGGTAGTAGCAAGAGTAAGATTTGACCAAGTGAAGTTAAGCTTGAAGGATTTTAGCCATCTTGGAGGTTGGCATTTTGGGTTATTTTGTAGATAATCCCATTGACTATTATGGCTCTTGATACAAGCTATTGATTTGGGAGAACACGTTCTTTTTATGGAAAAATATATGGTCATGTTAAGTTTTTGGTCATTTTGTTCTACATGGATTTATAGTTAAAATGTATGTGCTTTGGTGATTTGTGGTTTCAAGATGATTATGTTTTGAAATGGTGTAAGTGTTTGAGTTCAAATGATAGTGAATTGGTGTTTGAAGTGGGTGCAGTAAGAGTACAGACGCAGGCATGGCTAACTGTGCTCAGCGTCTGCAGTAGTTTGTCTTGGTGATCAGTTTCTAGGAACACGGTCGCAGAGCACGGTCGACCGTGCTAGCGGCCGCAGTCCTTCTGTTCTCGAGCAAAAATTTCCGAGCTTCATTTGACGTTTTCAAGGTCCGGTACTTTTAAGATATGTTTACATAACATATTAGGAAGGTTCCAATTTTTATTTTTCAAACTCGATAACTTTTATTTTTAACGAAAATTTGCAATATTTTTCTAAGTATAAGTTTGTCTCAAATTTTTCGATTTTTAAAGTAAATGATTGTGATGTTTTTGGTCTTCGAACTTTGGGCGTTACAACTTGGTATCAGAGCCATGGTTCAAGGGATTTAGGTATTCGATCTTTACGAGTAGGATGCCTAGACTTGAACCATAGGATTGACTTTGACCTTAGGATTTGGTTTGTTCATGTTTGAGAATTGAAGTAGTTAGTAAGGTCTATTTAAAATGAAATAGTTTATGATCATAATAGAGCCGGCCTATTACCGGTCATAAGCTATTACGTTCTAAATTGAACTTACTAAATACGGAAGTAATCAAATGTGGTCGTTTGTGGTGCGAAAGACTAGAATGTGATTTGAGTTATGAAATGGATGGTTTGAGTAAATTCTCTTGATATGAGTTCAACGTTTGTTGAAATGGACTTAGAGTCATAGTGCATGATTCATGTATGTGGATTATTAAATGATTTAAGAACGTGACTAAATCTGTATCATTGTGATTATTAGGGTAACATGATATCGTGATAGTAGAGACTCGAAGGGAAATTAAAAAAAAAAAAAGAAAAGATATTATGAAAGTGAAGCCGAATTAATCTTAGAAATAGAGCTTGACGTAAAGTTTCCGAATGACTATAATGGTATGAAGGTAAAAGGTATTGTATAGTTATAGCCTATATCGTTAGTTCAATGATGACAATTAATTTAGCAAACAAGAAATAGAATATAAATGGTTTGACTGAATTGAATTGATTTATATTATGATGTGCTCTAGAGTATTGCTTATAGAAGAGATATTTTCATGATGGTGGTTCAAGATACAAGATAAATATTGTCATCAGTATGTAAAGTGTGTATTGTGGTTATTTGGGCTAGTGTGAGTGGTACCAAATGATTGATTGCCAAAGGAAAATTTCTAATGTAACAAGTAATTGGTTGAAATTGTTTTCTAGTGTCCTTGATCAAAGGCTATATGCAATTTAGTGAGTTTATAATTTGGTTTGTTTAAATGATCAAGATGATGGATAGACTATATTGAACAAGATTTACATTTTAAATGCGAAGTAAGCCTCATTAGTAAGATGATTTAGTTTGAGGAATACGTGGTTATGGTTAAGGAGATTGTAGGTATGTATTACTTGTAGATAGGGAGTCGATCCAACCTGTCTTTATGTTTTCCATAAGTTTAAATCTCTTATTGGAGTCATAGTGTATTTGGTCTACTTATATATACTCTCGAAGCCAAAATTTTTACTAGTATGATTTACGAGAGATAAATTTACTGTAGAGTTTGACAATATTAGCAAATTGTTGGCACTTAGAAGATAAAATTAAAATTTTGATGTTGATGGATTACGGGTAAATGATAGTAAAACTTAAGTCAGCTTATGATGGTAGATTGAATGGTTTCAACTGTAATAAACTTGGTGTAAAGTTTTTAAGATTAATTACAATAAGATAATTGAGGATGTAGAATTTTGGAGAGTGTAAATTAAGATAAAAAGTAAGGTAATGTTAAAGATATCAAATTAATTGATCAAGCTAATCATGAGGAATTAGAAATATTATTAACTAGTTATTTGGTAAATTGGCAAAAATGATATGGAAAAGAGAATGTAACAGATTTTGGATTGAAAGAATATTAACTATTAAATTAAGGGGATAGTTATTATAAGAATTGTGTACTATTTTTCATTATGAAGCATAAAAGTGAAACTACAAAATCATACTGCAGTTATAATGTGATTATACAATTGAATTAAGTCAAAGGGTATAAAGAATGCCTTACAATAAGAAAAATGGAAAGTACGTAAAGGTGAGATGATTAGAAGAAAATACTTGTAAGATGAGGGGGTAGTAACAAGTATGTAAATAATGATGATAATGTTTATGGATAACGTTATGACTTCAAGTGATAGTCGGGTTGTTTAGAATTAAGTATGTAGATGATGGTGATATGTTTATGGAGTAGGTTATAACATTAAGTGATAGTCGGATTATTCGGTGCCGTGAATGAATTTACTGAAGTCTTTTCGGATGTAGTGTCGGGTCTTTCTCCTGATAAATAGATGAAACTTAATAAAAATCTAACCGTGGGTGCTACACCCATGGCAAAAGCTCTATAATGTCTCGTCTACAATTAAGATATAAGAATTGATGAGTTAATATTAGGAACTTATGGATAAGGAATTTATTTGTCCAAATAATTTTTTCGTTGGGTGCTTCTGCTTTATTTGTTAAAAAGAAAGATAAAAAAACTTCGAATGTATATCGCATATTATGGTTATAATCAGGGATGCTTAATGAAATGAAGTGAATTCCCAAGTTATCAAGATGAGTAGAATGAGATTTATCATGTGAAAATAGCATGAAACTTTCCGGAGTGTGAGTTGCTTCATTTAATTGATGTAACATTATGATAATGATACAGTGGAGTCTTTTGGTAGTATTACTAAAATTTCAGTTGATTAATGGTTACGTAAATTTTAAAATGGTGTTGAAGTGTTTCGGTAAAAGGTTTGGAATGAAGGAGATGAGTATGAATCAAAGAATCATTAGATGCAGGATTTTCTTATGAATGACAAAATGATCCATGAATGAATGTTGAGGACATATAAAGTTTAAACCGTTGATTAGTATAAATAGCGATTTTATGATGATGATAGTGAAAAAAAAAATAATAAAAAAAAAAAAATGTATATGGACCCAAAGTTGGGAGGTGAATATGAATGCAATGATGCATGAATTGATGATGATCATTTGGTAAAGAGTTCCCAATATAATAATACAAGATATATACAACTGCTGATTGAAGTCAGTGTAAGACCATAAAGTAGGAAACCCGTGGCATTATTATTCTTGGTGTAAGACCATTAGGTAGTGAAACCTGTGGCTTCATTATTACTGGTAAAAGACCACTGGGTATTAAGACTTATGGCATTATGATTATTGGTTTAAAACCACTGGTATTGAGACAGTGGCATTGTCATTGATAGTATTAAGAAATTTTTGAGAAAGTTTGAAATATCTCCAAATTCATTAAAGACAATTGTGTTATGGTTAAAGTTGTTGGTATATGATAAGACGTGTTACACATGGATCGGCGGTGTGACTAATACTGCACAAGAGACTAAGATAGTTGATTAATATGTTAGTATGAATACGTTGGTTTTGTTCTTGGATTGTTTATGTGATTCTCATGTTATACATCTAATGAACCGAGTATGTTGATAGGTATTTGAGGATTTTGATTTCTGTTGTATTGGAAATGTTTTAATTTGTGCAAGGGTTTATAAAAGAGATGTTTTTAAATTAACCCGTGAGTTTAGGAGATAAAAGGAATTATCTCAAGGGTTTGAATATATTTAGTAAACCCCTTAAGTGTAGGGGATAAGAAATGATGAACTAGGAATGATTGCGGAATTTGGTTTTAAGTTAATGAGTGAAAATCCCTACGAAAGTATGAGATTCGAAAGCCCTTGTCATTAAGGATTTATGAAATGTTCGAAACAGTAAACGAAAGGGTTTTAAGAGCCCTGAAACAAGAAGAATGTTGATTTGGTTGAATGATATGACTTAGATAAATGATAAGTTATATGATGTGGTAGTAGTAAGGTATAATGACATACATATATAGAAAACTTAGTAATGGTTTGACTATATACGGAATTAAGAAGTTGAGTTAAAGTAAGAAAGTAACGAAAAGTTGAAGATCTTGAAGTTTTGAGAATTGTGGATTATAGTAAGGATCACGAGGACGTGATCCGAAATGAGTTGGGGAGATTTGTAACACCCAAAAAATATAAAAGATAAATAAATCAATATTTTATGTATTTTAGCCCTTAAAATACTTTCCTAGTATTTAGTTTTGAGATAAGGAGTTAATTTAGTTGGAACTTTAGTGGCTAGTGGGTATAATACCCTTATTTTATTTGATAAAAAATGTGGCATCATGAGGGAAGCCAGCCACATGCATTTTGATGTATCATCAAACCCACTATCACAAATTCATTTCCAAATTTCAATCCTTGCTTCTCAAATCTTCCAAATTCTTCTAGCAAAGTGTTGTGTGTGATATTCATCCATAAAATCCCCCAAGTTAGTTCATCTAATTAAGAATTTAAAATCAAGGGTTTTGGTGGTGAATTGAGAGTGGGTCGATTTCCACATGAAGAAATTGGAGTTTCAATTTGTTTTTAATCCTTTCCTTTCTTGAAGGTAAGAATTTAACCTAGATATTTTATTATGTGAATTTAGGGTTCTTGAACTATATGAAATTGGGGATTTTATTAAAGAAGTGTTATTTTGATTCAATTAAAATTGGGGTTTTTGAATATTGAAATTAGGGTTCTTCCCATTCGAAATTGGGAATTTGAATAAATTGAGATTTTTGTAAGTTTGGGAATTTGTTAGAACCCTAATGAGATTGTTATGAGAAAATTTGGAAAGATGGAAATGGTGTTTTGATGGTGAACCCATATAGGTGAAAGTATTGTTTTAGAGTGTTTGGCCAAATTTTTATATTGTAAGAATTATGGGAAAATTTTTATGGAAAATGATCTTGAAAGTCAAACACCATGTGTGATGGTTGAATTTTGAGTTTGGTTAGTTTTGTGAATGAAATGAGTTAAGAAAAACTCATAGTGACTTACTTAATGTGTAGGTGATGAAGATCATTTTGTTGAGCCTAGTAGCCATATAGTGCCAAATAGCCAAGTTAAGGTGAGTGTATTAGCATATGATCATGTTCTAGTTATTAGAGGTCATAGGTGGGTAAATTCCTATGACCCATATGTTTGTTGAAAAATAAGAGTAGTAGGTGGGTAAATTCCTACTAGTCAAAATGTTGATTTGATGAATGAAAGCTAGTAGGTGGGTAAAGTCCTACTAGCATAATGTGATTTTGTTTATAAGAGCTAGTAGGTGGGTAGATTCCTACTAGCCAATTTGTTTGATTGATTGTGAGAACTAGTAGGTGGGTAAATTCCTACTAGTCAAATTGTTTGAAAGAGCTAGTAGGTGGGTAAATTCCTACTAGCCAAATTGTCCATGGCCATGTTGAAAATGAATTGTGATGATTTTGTGTTATGATTGATATGAATGAAATGGTTATCAAAAGATAGGCTATGTATGATGCTTGATGCACTAATGTTTTGGTAACTTGATTATGATCATTTGTATATGCATTCACTAAGTGTTTTGCTTATGTTTTTGTTGTTTAACCCTTTTATAGGAGTTGGTAGTAGCAAGAGTAAGATTTGACCAAGTGAAGTAAAGCTTGAAGGATTTTAGCCATCTTGGAGGTTGGCATTTTGGGTAATTTTGTAGATAATCCCATTGACTATTATGGCTCTTGATACAAGCTATTGATTTGGGAGAACACGTTCTTTTGGTGGGAAAATATAAGGTCATCTTAAGTTTTTGGTCATTTTGTTCTACATGGATTTATAGTTAAAATGTATGTGTTTTGGTGATTTGTGGTTTCAAGATGATTATGTTTTGAAATGGTGTAAGTGTTTGAGTTCAAATGATAGTGAATTGGTGTTTTAAGTGGGTGCAGTAAGAGTACAGACGCAGGCATGGCTAACTGTGCTCAGCGTCTGCAGTAGTTTGTCTTGGTGATCAGTTTCTAGGAACACGGTCGCAGAGCACGGTCGACCGTGCTAGCGGCCGCAGTCCTTCTGTTCTCGAGCAAAAAATTCCGAGCTTCATTTGACGTTTTCAAGGTCCCGGTACTTCTAAGATATGTTTAGAATAACATATTAGGAAGGTTCCAATTGTTATTTTTCAAATTCGATAACTTTTATTTTTAACGAAAATTTGCAATATTTTTCTAAGTATAAGTTTTGTCTCAAATTTTTCGATTTTTAAAGTAAATGATTATGAAGTTTTTGGTCTTCTAACTTTGGGCGTTACAGTGTCTCTTACAATGCACTAAATGTAAGTTACACTCCCAAATACTAAGGTGGTGTTTGGTTCACCGAATTCTTAGCATTCTTTAGAATTAGAATTTAAATTCCATGCTTTCTTGTGTTTGGTTGGAGAAAACAATGGAATTGGAATTTAGAATTTTCCTTCAAAATCCTTAAAACACAAAATTCACAAATCCTTCATATATCCAATGAAAAGTTTCAATTTCAATGGAATTCACACCTTTTGACAAAAAGACCATTCCTCTCAAAAAATTACAAACATGTTGTTTCTACTTAAACATCGATGTTGTTTATATCATCCTCTTTTCTTGTGAGTGTGAAAGGAAGAAATAACTTACTGTGACTATAATAAATATATCATCCTCTTTTCTTGTTTATAATTGAGATTTGAAATCAATAATATGGTGGAGAATATTGGAAGACAGAAAAGATGAAGATGACGATGGGTTTGTTGGGAAAACAATTGGGGCCATGTGGTGTAATGGTTTATCAGTATATCATATATGTAGATCGATCCTATTTATGATTTTTATTATTATTATTTATTTTTATTATTATTATATTTATAATTATTTGTTACTAGGATACTCCGTATATATATGTTATAAAGACAAAGATGAAAATGAAACATTATTTTGGAAAATATAACAAGGTTATTTTTGTCATTTGATATTGTATATATAAAAATTATTTTAACTGAATTCTATTGAATTCTGTCAACCAAACACAAGTCAGATTTTAAAACTTTCAGATTCCAATTTTCTCACATTCCAATTCCTTTAACAAATTCCAATTCAATAAAAAATGTTCTGTGAACCAAACTGCCCTTAAGGGGTGTTTGGTATGATAGAATGGAAAGAGGAAAAAAAAATGATAAAGACTTACCTTGTTTGTTTGCAATGAAAAATAGGAATTGGAATGGAAAAATGAGGATCATTTTCATTCTCTCCATTCTCTATAAATTGTAGAGAATGAGTGAGAATAATTTTTTGTTGTTGATGTTATACGTATTATTTTAATTATTATCTAAAATTTTGTATTTTTTTATATTTATTCTCTTTTGGTACCAAACAACAGAATCCATTCTTTTTACAATTACTCATTCTTTTTTTTTCCACTATTTTTATTCTCTATTACATTTTCATTTTTTATGATACCATCTTACCAAACACCCTCTAAACCCCAAAGGAAATAAAGGAAGTGGCTTGGAGATTAGATAACACACAACCACAACCGGCTTTACAATATAATTGGGTCAAGCAGATGCTTGAGGCCCCCAAAACTACAAGGCCACCAATTTTTATATAATGGACTTAAGTAAGATTTTTTTAAAGATTATATCCATTTATACAAAAGGAAAAGAAACAAGTATGAGTCTGTTGCAAAAAATAAATGAAAATAGGGAACGAGGCACAATAATTAAACAATCTGATGTGAAATTGAGCTGAAATACTCAGAGTCAAACTGAGTCAACTCACAAAACATAAGCACAACGGAATATAAGTTATTTTTGTAGGAATTTTCGGGAATTTTATGACAAAACACACCCAAGCTCACTATAAGAACAAATAGTACAGCAACAACGAAACAGTGGAAATAAACTGAAACAGGAACAAATAAACAAGGATAGACAAGAATCTAATACTTGACTCGTAAAGGACTGAACCACCAGAATCAAATACCAGAAACACTCCAAAACCACCACTATATTTGATAATGGCTGAACCACCACAAATACAGATAAAAGTAATGAAGATTTTTAAGATCTCACCACAATAATCTATAAAGGCAAATCCACCAAGATTACTGATAAAGGGACCACTTCAAACCACCAAGATCAAAGATCCATATAGGTAAAGAAGATTTTTAAAATGAATAAAATTCAGCTCTATCAAACTTTCATAAACACACTTTGATTTTTACAATAAAAGGCGGCCTCTATTTATAGAGGAAATACAAGAGACAAGGAATATTCTACCCTACACAACTAGTAAAAGGTTGTTATAAATTAACCAATAAGAATAGAGAACATAATCTGCAGTTGTAGGGTAGTAGAGGTTCTCTCTCTGGTCCCCACTTGTATTCTTCTTCTCCCATGATCAGGTGTCACCAAAACAAGACAAAAAGACAACTGAATTCTTATCCTTATTCAGAATCATCTAGAACAGCCACACACACGTGCTAATCACATGACTTGACATGGTGATTGAAAGCATCAAAACAAAATAAGTGTTTGAAAATCCAAAGCTGATTCAGTTTAAAGCTGACTTTGCGCAAGCTGACCCAGACTGGTCGTCCCAAACTGACTCTTCTTCCAAGCTGACCCAAATTGGACGAATTTGCGAGCTGATCTTCAAACTTTCCCCACATTTCAATCTTCCCACTTAAGTAAGGTGAATCCTAAGGGGAAGATAGGATCACCAATCATCTTCCCAAAGTGTGCCATCGGGGGAATCATTATCATGGCCTGAGATGAGTCCAAGATGACTTGGTCTGAACTCAGTTCAGGGTAACTCAGGGGCAATTTCGTATCATCCTCCCCCTCTAAATTTGGACTTGCCCTCAAGATAATCATCCTCCAGGTATGGAATCAGATCACCAACATTAAATGTACTTGAGACTGAGGTATCTCCAGGCAACTCCACTTTGTAAGCACTTTCTCCACATCTTTCCAACACCTTGAAAGGACCTTCAGCTCTAGGCATCAGCTTACTCTTTCTCCTTGAAGGGAATCTCTCCTTTCTGAGATGGATCCAAACTGGATCTCCTGGTGCAAAAGTAGGTTGTCTTCTATTCTTGTTTGCCTTGGCCTTGTAATCAGCATTCACCTTCTCAACTCTGGATTTGACTTGTTCATGGAGTTTCTTTATCTCCTTAGCCCTGCTTTCAGCTTCAACACAAACTTTTGGCTCAATAGAACAAGGGATTATGTCTATGGGTGTTAGTGGATTCACACCACATATTTCAAAAGGAGATTTTCCAGTAGAATAATTAGGAGCTCGATTGAAAGCAAACTCAGCTTGAGGAAGCTTCAGATCCCAATCCTTCAAAGTCTTCTTCATTAGTGTTTTCAGTAGCATCCCAATGGTTCTGTTTGTTACTTCAGTCTGACCATCAGTTTGGGGGATGATGAGAAGTGCTAAATAACAGCTTAGTACCCATCAGCTTCCACAATGTCTTCCAAAAATAACTCAAAAACTTTACATCTCGATCTGAGACAATAGTTTTTGGAATTCCATGAAGTCGAACTATCTCTTGAAAGGATAAAGTTGCTGCTTTGGTGGCATCATTAGTAGTGTGGCAAGGAATCAAATGAGCCATCTTTGAGAATCTATCAACTACTACCGTTATAGAATCTTTGCCACGCTAAGTCCTAGGTAGAGCAACAATAAAATCTATACTCAGATATTCTCAAGGCTGATTAGGAACTGGAAAAGGGGTATACAAACCCTTGTGAAAAGTAGACTTAGCTTGCTGACAAGTAAAACATCTCTTGACTATATCTTGTACGTCTTTCACCATAGAAGGCCAATAAAAATGTTCACCCAGAATCTCCATAGTTTTAGTAATGCCAAAATGACCAGCCAAGCCTCCCCCATGTGCTTCTCTAATCAACAAATCTCTGATAGAGCCTTTTGGAATACATAACTTACTACTCTTGAACATAAATCCATCTTGAATAACATAAGCCCTTTAGCTTCATTTGGAGATGAACAAATAATAGAGCCAAAATCTGTATCAGTTTCATATAATTCTTTGATAAATGAAAATCCAAGAACTCTAGACTTTAAAATAGATAGCATAGAATGTCTCCTGAAAGAGCATCGACAATAACATTAGAAGAACCAGTCTTATGCTTGGAGGCGAAAGAATACATATGCAAAAATTCAACCCATTTAGCATGCCTTTGATTCAGTTTGTGCTGCCCATTAATGTACTTGAGAGCTTCATGATCAGAATACAAAACAAACTGCTTTGGTTTTAAGTAGTGAGACCAATGATCAACAGCTCGAATAATGGCATAGAACTCCTTATCATAAGTGCTATAATTCAGCTTGGATCCATTAAGCTTCTCACTAAAGTAAGCAACTGGTTTTCTATCTTGTATCAACACAGCTCTAATGCCAATACCACTAGCATTAAATTCAAGCTCAAAGAGTGAATCAAAATTAGGCAAAGAAAGGACAGGAGCTGAACTCAGCTTCTCCTTTAAAGATTCAAAAGTAGCCTGAGCTGACTTAGGCCAACTGAACACCCCTTTCTTTAGACAGTCAGTTATAGGAGCAACAACTATAGAGAAATCTCTAATAAACCTTCTATAAAATGAGGCTAAACCATGAAAACTTTTGACTTCAGTAATAGAAGAAGGAATGGGCTAGGATCTGATTGCTTCAACCTTGGACGGATACATAGAAATGCCCTCCTTAGAAACCACATAGCCCAAAAATACAACACTACTAACCATAAAGTTACATTTCTCTAACTTGCCATAGAGTTGGTGTCTCCTTAACAGCTCAAACACAACTTTCAAATGTTCCAGGTCTTCCTTTTCAGACTGAGAATAAACTAGGATATCATCAAAGTACACAACCACAAACTTACCAATAAGAGGCTTCAACACTTCATTCATTAATCTCATGAAAGTGCTGGGTGCATTAGATAGCCCAAATGGCATGACAAGCCATTCAAACAGCCCACCTTTAATCTTAAAGGCTGTTTTCCAATCATCTCCTTCCTTCATTCTGATCTGATGGTAGCCACTTCTTAAGTCTATCTTTGAAAATACGCTAGACCCATGCAACTCATCAAGCATATCATCCAATCTAGGAATGGGATATCTATACTTGATAGTGATGTTATTGATGGCTCTGCTATCAACACACATACGCATAGAACCATCTTTCTTTGGCACCAATAAAGCTGGAACAGAACAAGGACTCATGCTAGCTCGAACATAGCCTTTAGCAATCAGCTCATCTACTTGCTTTTGTAACTCATTAGTCTCGTTAGGAAAGCATCTATATGTAGCTTTATTAGGAAGAATTAACCCTGGGATTAGGTCAATCTGATGCTCAATCCCTCTAATAGGTGGTAAACCAGCAGGTAATTCCTCTGGAAATACATTAGCAAATTCAGCAAGTAAAGGTCTAACTACACTAGGGAGTTCTTCACACTTCTTATCTTCACCACTTTCAAGCATAAGCAATAACAAAATAGAAGTACCACTGTCTAATTCTTTTTCAACATCAACTTGACTCATAAATAAAGATCTATCCGTCCTAGTGCTTGATTCAGCTTTAATAATCTCATTGGGTTTTAGATAAGTAAGTGTGACTTTCTTCCCATTAATAAACAAAGAGTAAGTACTTAAGTGACCATTGTGGTACACATACTTAACATATAATGAAGGCCTACCAAACAGTAAATGACAAGCATCCATAGGAACAACATCACAAGTAACTTCATCTTGATAAACAACATCAATAGAAAAAGGAATGACTACTTGGCGATTAACTTTTACCTCATTGCCTGGGCTGAGTCATTGTAGTTTGTATGGGTGTGGGTGTTTGGTAGTTGAAAGACCCAGCTTGTCCACCATATAGGTAGATGCAGCATTAGCACAGCTTCCTTCATCAATAATCAGACTGCACACCTTTCCTTTGATAGTACACCTTGAATGGAAAATGTTTTCCCTTTGAGCTTTATCATCAGAAGCTTCATTAGCATGCATTGCTATTTGTAAATGCAGATTCGTTGTGACAATCGCAAAATAGATTTGATTATCGTTTATGTTTTAGGAACTATGTTTGTAATCATTTAAATAAGAACTTGTGTTGATATTTAATGATTATGTTTGAACTTCAATATTATATCTGTTTGTGTTTTGTATTGTTTGTATGTTATATATTGTTTTGCAGGTACAAGAACATAGAATCAAGGTTTATGAGTGTCGTAGAACACTTAAACGGTGATTGAATGTTATGTACGAGTCAAACGAAGTCAAACAAAGGACCAAAGGCACGCCCCTCGTGCTGACGTCATCTGCTACATGGGATTACCCTCGTGCTGACGTCAGCACGAAGTGTATTGGTTAATTATTATTTCGGGCCTAATTACACGATTAAGGCCTAAGCCCACACGATCCAATACTTAACTAGTATAAATACAAGACCTAATCTATGGAATTAGGTTAATCGTTTCTAATCTTTTTAGATCTTAGTGATTATACACGAATCAAGGTTATTTGTTCCTTCGTGTGACCTCCTACACGAACCACAAGCCTTGTGCATCTCCTTGGGTTGGTTAATTGCTTATTAATCAGCAAAAGGCAATAGCGATCTAGTTATCTCAAGAGGATTCCGCACTCTTGACATAACGATTCACATCTTATTACGATCCACACAACAATAGGGCACCTTACAAGTGGTATTAGAGCCCTAAGGTTGATTACCAGAAGGTTTAAGATTGTTTGATTCGCTATTGATTGCAAAATCAATTCGAAATTCGTGTTTTTAGTCAAGTTCGTGAGCTTCTTCGTGTCACTTCGTGCTTACGTCAGCACGAGGTGTACTTCGTGTTCGTGCTTATGTCATCCAGTGACTTCGTGTTCACTTCGTGCCACGTCTGCACGAATTGCTCTTCGTGCTACGGTTCGTGACAAGTGTACTTCGTGTCTTCCTTCGTGTCATGTGTTACTCGTGTGATTTCGTGACGTACCTCATGTCACGTGAACTTCGTGTGAGCTCGTTTGACTTCGTGCCACACGATCTACGTTGTTATTTCGTTTGATTTGTCACCAAAAGATTCGAAATGACTACCATACCAGCTGCTGCAAATTCACCAAATGCCCTACTCATCAGCTAGATGATCATGCACAATCATGAGGTTGGTCGGGGTAATACACCTCTAAAGCTTTTCCGTATGGAAAATTATTGGATGTGGAAGAGACGTTTTGAAGACTACATTCATCTCACCGACATGGAAATGTGGCTTGTGATAACTCAAGGTTTTGATTGGCCTTCGTATGAGAAGAATGGAGTGATCGGTAGGTATACTTATGCTGATATGCCGATTGAAGAACGTAAAAGATACGCAATTGAAGGAAAGGCTTTTTCCACTCTTAAAATGGCCTTGCCTCAAGATAGTGTACATTTGTTCAAAAAGTACACTACTTCAAAGGATTTATGGGACGCTCTTGAAAGATATTGTGAGGGCGATGTAACCTTGAAGAAGAATCGTATCAAACTCCTGAAGCGCCAGTATGAAGCCTTTAATGGATTGAAAGGAGAATCTCTAGACGAGATTATTATTCTATTTAGTCATTTGACGATTGAGTTGTCGTATTTTGAGGTTGTTTATCGTCAAACTGAGCTACTTGATAAGTTTTTGGACTCATTGCCTAAGACATGGACTGATTATGTTCATTAACTTCAAGATGATCAGGAATACAGTACATGGGACTTTGAAAAGGTAGTTTCCAAGCTGAAGAACAGAGACATGAAGAGAAGAATTAAAGATACTCACTCGGATTTCACACAAGATCCATCTTTATATCATGCTCGGGAAACAATGTATTTCTAAGTGGTGCAAAAGCTACACTAATAGTAGATGCTGAAGGTATTGCTGGATATGTTGCTTATGAAAATACACATACGAATGTCAAGAGCAATGTGTATACTCTTGTGTGAAAATACCTCGAATCATGCCTACATGGTAGAATTATATGATGAGGTAATTGCAACAATTGATTATGCTGTATACTCAAGTGAAGAAAGTGCATCTGAGATAGTTCAGAAGAATGTATGTAATGTTGCTGAGACCGTAAGATCTGAAAGTGAACAAATGACAGCAGTGAAAGCATATGAAGAAAAGAAAGAGTCATCGAGTCCTGTTGATGACATTTCTATGAAGAGTATTGAAGAACAAATGAAGAACTTTGTGATACCTGAAGGTATGACAACTGAAGACTTTGTTGCATACATGGCAGATTGCAAGGCTGCAGATCAGAAGGTATCTTGTTCTTTATCTTCTATAATTGACGTTTGTAAAATGGTGTCAGATTTAAAACTTGAGGTGTTTATTTTGAATAAGTAAGTTATTAACTTAACTAGTCAGAACAACATGTTTAAAAAAGAAAACGACTCTTTGTTTGCCAAAAATTCTAGATTGGTAAAACAAGAAAGTCTTTATCAAGATAAGATTCGTGCATTTGATAAAGATATTCTTGCATTAAAAGAAAAACTAAAAGAGTCAGTTCTGATGGAAATTGTGGGAAATGAACAATACGCTCAACTAACTGAATACTTTTCTAAAAAGGAGAAAGAATTGGTTGACGCATAGTTGGAGATAGTTAAGCTTAATACAAGACTAGATCAAATTAGGGGATCTGATTTAATAAGATCAATGCAGATGCAAAAACCTGTACCACGGGATTCAAAAGATAAAAGTGGTTTGGGTATGAGTTATAATGAGGTTAGAGGTCCATTCAATGATAATTATACTGAGTCTCTAAGACAGCTTATTGAAAAGATCGATATTGGTGAAATTGGTCCAATCATTTCAGAAAGTTCATTTGTTAAACCAGTGGATCCTAAGAATGGAGTTTATGATGCTAGTGCTTCTAAAGGATCTAGTCATAAAGTATGGAATAAGGATGAATCTACGTCTAGTGGAGTCCCCTTAACTCCATATAAGACTCATAAAAATTCTCAAAAGAAGGTACATTTTTCGGATAAAAATGAGTCAACTAGTTTATCAAAAGAAGAGTCAGCCACAATTGAACTTAAGGAATGTTTAGGCATGACTTCAGCTGAGTTTGATGTTAAAGCTAAGAAAGCAAAAGCTAAAAAATCTTGTTTCTATTGTTATGAAGTAGGACATGTTTATAGTTGCTGTCCAAATAGGAAACGAAGATGTCCAGAAAAGGGTATGTCTTCTGGAGGATCTAGTGACTCAGATATTGTTACTCATAATAATAGATCTATGACTCCAAAACGACAGGGATCTTCACAGAATACTACTTCTAGTAGTGTAAGTCTGAGTCGTTCTCGTATATCTCAAAGGAGTAATTCACCTAGGAAGATGGCTCAACAAAATCGATCTCCTCCTTCTAGAATTAATAGTTCGGCTAAATTCTATGATCGATTAGGGAGTCAACCTAGATTTGGTACTCACTCACCAAGGAATTCACCTCCTAAGACTCAACAGTCTGTGACACCATCTTCATCCAAGGCTCCATTACAGAGCGAGGGATATTGGACCGAATTGATCATTCGAGATGAATTCGGAAAACCTAAACCTCAAAAGGTTTGGGTTCCCTTCAGAAACTAACCATCTTATTGTCTGATGTGCAGGGAGAACCAAGGAAGCCTATCAGTCTTTGGTATTTTGACAGTAGATGCTCTCGGCACATGATAGGGGACAAGAATGTTTTGTCCAATTATGAAGATGTAAATGGTTCGTATGTTAGTTTCGCAGGTCCCAAGGGCGGCAACATCTCGGGCCAAGGTGATGTTGTCAATGGGAAGATTACGCTAGAGAAAGTCAATTATGTGGAACAATTAGCACATAATTTATTAAGTGTTTCTCAGATTTGTGACAAGGGTAACAATGTCCATTTTAATGAGAAAGAAGCACTTATATTGAAACCGGGATATGTTATTCATGAAGACTGGATCCTGCTGAAAGCTCCTAGGAAGAGAGACATCTATGGCCTTGTGTTAGGTGTTGCTGATCCAAAGGAGTCTGTTTGCTTGTTATCAAAAGCAAACGAATCTGAATCTTTACTATGGCATAGAAGAATGGGACATATCAATTTCCGAAAGATGAATGACATTGTAAAACATGGTTTGGTTGATGGCGTTCCCATGAAATGGTTTGGAATGGAAGACAAATGTGTACCTTGTCTGAAAGGTAAACAGCAAAAGTCTGCAGATAAACCGAAGCAAGAAAACTCTATTTCCAATCCTTTCGAGTTACTTCACATGGATTTATTTGGTCCAGTAAATGTAAGAAGTATCTGTGGGATGTATTACTGTTTGGTGGTTACTGATGATTACTCGAGATTCTCATGGGTATTCTTTCTTAAATTGAAAGATGAAACTCCACAGATTTTGATAAATTTCTTTGTCGAAACTAAAAACATTTATGGAGTTCGTGTTAAGAGAATCCGGAGAGACAACGGAGCTGAATTCAAGAATAATGTGATGGATGTCTTTTGTTTGTCAAAGGGAATCCAACATCAATACAGTTCTCCGTATGAACCACAACAGAATGGAGTTGCTGAAAGAAAGAATAGGACTCTAATCGAGACAGCAAGAGCTATGCTTGCAGATTCAGGGCTTCCTACTATGTTTTGGGCGGAGGCGGTGAATACAGGTTGTCATATTTTAAATAGGGTTACTATAGTTAAGCGTCATGATAAGACATGTTATGAGCTTCTACATAAGAAGAAACCGAATTTACAGAATGTTGAACCATTTGGTGTACCGTGTACTTTCTTGAAGTATCTACCTCAGTCAAAGTTTGATTCAAAGATTGAAGAGGGATTTCTCATGGGTTATAAACCGGGAACATCAATTCGACGGGTTTACAACAAACAGACCGACAAAGTTGATTTGGGAACAAATGTCAAGATTATCAGTCATAAGCCCGCTATTCATTCTGGAAGTGGCAAAAACTTCGATTATGATAGTGTGTTTAGTTCACTACATGGTCCTGATTCTTATTCAGATCCTGAGACAGTTGATGATGTGATTATTTTAAGAGATCACATGGATAATACTCCTATATCTCCGCCTACTCGAAATGTTGATACTACTCCAACCAACGTTCAGTCTACTACTGATGTTGATGAAAGTGGTAAAAAACTTGGAGTTTGGGATTTAGTAGATGTGCCTAGAGGTAAAGAACCGATTGGAACTCGTTAGGTATATAAATGCAAACGAGATGACAAAGGGATCGTTACTAGAAATAAGGCACGTTTGGTTGTTCAGGGGTTTGCACAACGAGAAGGATATGACTATAACGAAACTTTTGCACCAGTTGCTAGGATTGAAGCTATAAGGTTATTTTTAGCCTATGCAAGTTTCAAAGGTATAAAGGTGTATCAATTAGACATTAAGAGTGCCTTCTTATACGGTGAAGTTAAAGAAGAAGTATATGTTCACCAACCACCGGGGTTTGAAGATCCAAACTATCCAAGAAGAGCATATCGACTGGATAAGGCTCTTTATGGATTGCATCAAGCACCAAGAGTGTGGTATGAAAAGTTGTCGACACATTTGTTGACAAATGGTTTTACAAGAGGATCGATAGACAACACATTGTTTATCAAGTGGAAGAAGCGAGATTATCTGATTGTACAAGTTTACGTGGATGATATCATTTTTGGTTCATCTAATATAAAGATGTGCAAAGAGTTTGAAATGAGCATGAAAAATGTATTTGAAATGAGTGCTATGGGGGAATTACAATTTTTCCTCGGACTACAAGTAGATCAAAGGAAAGATGGATTCTTTATTCACCAGTCTAAGTATGTCGATGACATCTTGGAGAGGTTTCAAATGTTAGAGTCCAAGACATATGGTACTCCTATTCAGCAAAATAATGGTTTAGGAGTTATTGATCCAAAAGATGAACTTGTGGATGCAACTTATTATCGTGCTATTATTGGCTCATTGATGTATCTGACTGCTTCGCGTCCAGATATTATGTTCGCTGTTTGTCTTTGCGCTAGATTTCAAGCTAGTCCGAAAGAGTCACATTTGACTGCAGCAAAACGTATTCTACGTTATCTTAAGGGAAACCAAAGGCTTGGTCTATGGTATCCAATGGGAGGAACGTTTGATTTTGTTGCATATACTGATTCAGATTTTGGCGGTTGTAACAATGACAGAAAGTCTATGACTGGAGGTTGTCAGTTGTTAGGAGGAAGATTAGTATCGTGGCAGTGCAAGAAGCAGACATGTGTTGCTCAGTCTTCATGTGAGGCAGAGTATATGGCTGCTGGTAGCTGTTGTTCCCAGGTATTGTGGATTCAGCAACAACTTCATGACTACGGTATGGATTTTCTTGATACTCCTATTAGAATAGACAATAAGTCAGCTATAAACATTACAAATAACCCTGTCATGCATAAGGTCACCAAGCATATTGATATTAGACATCATTTCTTGCGTGACTGTGCCCAAAAGAAGTTAATTCATTTGGAAAAGGATATAACCGATGATAATTTAGCTGATTTATATACCAAAGCATTTGATAAGGCTCGGTTTGAGAAGTTAATTCTTCTCAATGGGATGAAGAATGCTGATTTATATTAAATCTCTCAAAGAACTAATTTTGTAAGTTTGTGTCTGTAAATAGCTAGAGTCATAAAAATACAAAAAGAGTTCTTAGTGTCATAAAAAACCCTAAAAATGTGAAAAATGAGAAAATGACAAAAATATGAAGAGATTTAAGTTAATGCTGTAAGATGATTAGAAGTGAGGATACTTAGCTTTTAAGTCTGCTTAATCGTAATATAACTGCTTAGTTCAGTGATTACAATTTGGGATATATTGATAGACACAAAGTAGCAAGGTTACCTTAATCTGAACTTAAATTATACAATGTTCTTGTGGGAAACATATTCAGATATATGGCTGAGAATGCTTGTTTTTCAGCTATGAATTGATATAGTCCTTAAATTTTGTGAAAGATCTAGCATTACTATAAGATTTGTTCAATGTATAGGCAAAAACCTCTACCAATCATGAGCATGAAAGTTAAATGTGATATTGTTTATGCAAATGAAATGAATAAAAATTAAGGGGCTAATGTGGTCTTTGAGATTCGGACAAGTATGTCCTCGGGGTGTCTTTGTATACCTAGCCTACCTAAAGCTTTCAACTGGGGATAGGTTGTCAGAAATTTCGCTACATGGGTCTCATAGAAAATCACGGATTCCTTATAAATAATGAAATGCAAAAGCAAATAAGTTAAATCACAAGGTAATTAAATTTTGTTATCTAAAAAAATGTCTCATGATTTGTTTTTGAATATATATTGAATTTGTTATCTTAGTGCTTGTGTCGATTACGGAAGTATATCTGAATGTGGGTCACATATGTTCGCAAACTATTCAATGGCATATTAGGCTACTCGGGTTACATGGTAACTGTCCTTGGCCAGGGTATGTCGAAAGTGTCATAACTCAAAGAAAACTGGAAGTACCGAGTGTTTAAGAGGACAAATATACCGGTAATCGTGGTTGGGTCACTGTTCATAACTAATAATAAGAGAATTATTTCTCACTTGCAGACTTATGTGAATGCTAATCTGATCTAATCTGCAGAAACTTAAGATTTCTTGTAAATAAATAAAGTAGCTTAGTTTTATTTTTATTTTTATTTTTATTTTGTTTCGTCTTTATTTTTATTTTTGTAATTAGTGTCAGTTTGTGTGTCAAACTAGTTCTTATTGCACGAGAGATTTTATAAGCCTTAAAAGTTATAATTCTGAGTTATATAAGTCTTGTTGCTTACGGTATAAATGTTTAAAAGATGGATTTTCTAATTAATACATAAGTTGTTTAATTTAGAAAATGAAATGTTTAGAAAATTGAAAAGTCAAAATATTTTTGAATGTGTTTCAAGTCAATTTTTGAAATTTCAATTGGTTGATAAGTATGCTTGACAAAGATTGGACTTGCCTTAGATCTTGTAATGATTGCTAGGTTAAGATTTTGATTGTTTTGCATATCTATGAGATTTTTATTGTTTTTGATGCATTGATGAAGTTTGTTAAGTGTGCAGGTTACAGATAATAAACTCATTTTAAATGAAATTCGCATCAAAATTTAAGATTGTGATTGAAGGCAAAATTGTTTTCGCTTGCTTATTAGAATTGCATTGCGACGGACAATAAAAGTTGCTCAGAAATTACAAGAATTGTGCTACAAGGATGGATTGCCATGTATTTATTAACCTAAGACTTAGTGTGATAGGTTATAATTTTATTATCAAGATCACAACCTAAGATGTAATGTGATAGGTTGTTGATATGATATTTTGATGTATTGTAATGCATTATACATTAAATATGTTTTAATGTAAATTTGCATTGTTGAGTTAAACATCAATGAAGAAATGATCGATTTTATGTCAAGATAATAATGTAAGATTTATCTGATACATTATTGTGGTGACAAGTTAGTACGGATGATTTATGATTGCATATTCGAGTAGATACATGTTTTTAGTAACGAGTATTTACAGGTTTATGTTTCTGGAATTTTCTTAATTTTTCCTTGTTTAAAATTCTGGAAAATTCACGAAATTTTGATAAGGAATGAAGCTTGTGTGAATAAAAATCTGCAAAATTCGAAGTCCTTCGTGCTGACGTCAGCATGCCTCGCGCTGACGTCATCACGAAGCCCACGAACTGAGTGTTCGGCCCGGCCCATGAGGATTCGAATATAAATATGGGTTATTACTATTCGTTAATTACCATTAATCGAAAATTAACCTTAAGTAATTCACACGAACTACATCCTTCGTGCCACTGTTCATTCGTGATCTCTATTCGATCGATTTCATTCCCCTTTTCCGTTTCTTATCCAGATTTGTTGGTACATTCATGATCTAGGACAGTTTATTGATGTTTTAACTTCGAAATTCATCTATTACATGTCGTTATAATTCCCGATTTTCGATTTTACCTCGTGTGAATAGTAACTCGAGCGAACCACGAATTAGATCTTTGACTTTTGATGATTTGGACTTAAATTGGACTTAAAATTAGATTAATTGATGTTCAAACATGTTAAATCTAACAAAACTTTAAGTAAACAAGTGTTAAATCAAGATTAATCAAAGAGATTTGTGTTTCGGTCACTATTCACACGAAGAACAGGAACCAACTTCGTGTTCATCGAATTAGTTTCGATTTTGATTTCTGGGCATGATATTCAAGCAAAACAAATCCAAGTTGATGATTTAAATTCATTTATTCATCGAATGGATATGTTTATGCTTCGTGTTTCTGGGTTTCGTTTGAAGCACCTTTTGACGTCACGACGAAGAGGATCTTCCTCGAGATGACGTCATCACGAAGCAGAATACCAAAACCCTAATTTTTGATTTCGTTTATTCTAACTTTTTGTTTTCTTGTCGTTTTTGTCTGTTTTTGTGAAGGTATGGCAGGACAAGGTAATAATGCTCGTGTGTTCGTCAAGGAGCACAATGCTGCACTCGATCTCAGTATTACTCAGACGGGGTGCACACTAGAGTTTCACGGTGTCCTACAGTTTCTTGCACGTTCTCGTGTTCATTTTGCAGTAACAGAGAACCCTCCGTTGGTGATAAGTCTCATTCGAGAGTTTTTGAACTCAGCCCGATCAGTGCAGATGGGTGATCATATGTACATTCGCACTACTGTTGGAGGACGTTCTTTCTCGTTTTCGGCTGGAGACTTATGGACGATATTACACTTAGGTGATGTCGAGATACAGCAAGGTCTGACTGACTTTTCAGAGGAATTTTGTGATGGTGCTCTACGTCGTATGGGGTATACTGGTGCTATTTCTCACCCATACTTCAGGAATCATCTTCGTGGCAAATGGAAGCTTCTTGCTTATTATTTGTTGAGGTCCATTAGTCATCGGAGTACAGGCTATGATCAGATGAATATCCAGAATGCTTCTCAGATGGTTGCCTTGGTGCTGAACTAGCCGTATAGCTTTTCTCAGTACATTTTTGATAATTTGGAGAAGCTGTTGAGGTCATTTGGTACAGACAAGAAATTCTTTCTGTTTCCAAGATTTGTGATGATAATTATTCGTCACTTTGCAGCTGAATTGCCATTTGACGGTCCTATAGGTCGTCTTACTTATAAGGCATTTGTTGAAAGTATGAAGCACTTGTCGGGTAGCAATGCTCCGATACATGTTAATAATCGACCTCTGTTCGGACATTTGATTGATCCTAACTATGTTGCTCCTAGACAAGGTTGGGAAGATGAAGAACCCATTGCTGCTGCTGCTGGTGATGATCAGGCTCAAGAAGATCCTCAAGAAGAGCGAGCTGATCAGTTTGAGGGACTCAATGATGTTCCTCTGTATGCTGGAGATCTGGAGAATGATCCAGATATGGACGCTCTTATGCAGGATATTGATGATCCTATAAATCTTGTACCACCATCTACTGGAGTTTCTTCTTCTACCTCTGCTCCAGTTGATGTTGATGTTGGTCCTTCTGAATTCCCTGTTAATGTGGTTGAGGATTCAGAAGATGAAGAAGAGGAAGAAAGATTGCCGAAGCGAAGAAGAAGACAAGAAAGATCTCAAGCTGAAATTGATAGAGAATTTGCTGCTTAAAATGAAGCCATGGAGAGGTCTCATGCACCTAATGTTGGTGATACTCCATTGGTTGCTGCTTCAAGAGCTTCAGTTTCTGATGTTCCTATTTCTATGTCTGTTACTCGTGTTGTTGTTGGGGAGAGAAGGTCGAGACCAAAGTTTATCATTAGGGGAATTGGTTCTCGCGCACAAGTTGTTACTGAGGCTACAACTGTTACGATTCCTAGTGCTCCGGAGTCTACAGTTCGTCAAGAGCCAAAGCCGACACTTGTTGCTCCTAGGCCTTCGTCTGCTCCTATTCAGGCGACAGTTCATGTTTCTACAATCATGGGACGTCTGTTGGCTCCTTTGCAAAGACCTCAGATGCCTCCCACAGGAACTTTCAGTGCTCGTATGCCTTCATTTGAAGCTACGATGCCACCCCATGCTTCTACATTTGATGTTGCGTCTACTTCACGTCCACCTGTACCTGTTCAAGTGCAGTTGAGTCGTTTATTTTCTGAGAAGAAGATGTTGGAGATGAGGGTTCAAGCATTGGAGAATAAGCTACAGCTCCAAGCTGACAAGCATCAGGAAGAGATGGACTTGATGACAGCTCTTGTTCAGTCTCTTAGTTCTAGACTTGACCAATTCTTGGCTCAAGGGGGAGATAAAGATGGTTGTAAGGATGATGAGCTTGCTAAGAAGACTAGAGATGATGATCATGATGATCAAGATCGAGCTCAAGATCCAAATCAACAACAAACATTCAGGGGGAGTCGTCAAGACAGATAGAGTCAGAGATTGCTGGTACAGCTGGTGCTAGTACTTCTAGGACTCAAGATAAAGGCAAAGTTGTGATGACCGCTCTAGATGCAGATCCTGATGATCCTAACAATGATGATGAGGAAGATTCCAATTCAGGTAACTCCAATTCTAATTATGATAGAATAGAAAGGGAGATTCGAGAAAAGCTAGTGAATGATCCTCATAATCATATAGAAAAAGAAAATCTTAGCAAAGGAAAATCTACTCAGGATAGTGAGTCAACTAAGACTGATTCTACTACCAATGCCTCTACAGAGTCAGATTTGCACCCTTTAATTGTGCATAGACTAGAAAGGAGATTGGGATATGATCCACAAGCTCATATGAGAGCTAGAGCAGAGATTATGGATTATGATAATTATTATGATACAGGATCACTTAGGGATCAAATGAAAGAACAGTCAGGGTTAACTCATACATCTTCAGAGTCAGAGTCAGATTCGGATTCAGATTCGGATTATGAACCTTAGTGCTAATGATTTTTGATTTTTGTTTTTGTAATAATTATAAGATAAATATGAATGTATTTGTTACATTATATTTATGATATAATATTATTGTTGTAAGTTAAAATAGATAAAGATTATAAGATAAATATTAATGTAATTGTTGCATTATATTTATGATATAGTATTATTTATTTTAATTTCTTTTACGTATTTATACTATTTTATTATGTCTTGACTTATAATTTATGTTCTTTATCTTTGTATATGTAAATTGTTTGAATTGCAGATAAGCTTCAAAGGATAGGTGCATTGGACGATCTTGATGCTGAAGAAGACTTGGAAAGTATCAATGATGAAGATATGGAAGAAGGAGAGTTCATTACTTCGGAAGCTGATAGAAAAAGGTTGCTTGAGATACCTTATGACTTTGATCGTGTCTTTAATGAAGATGAAGTCATTCAAGTTGAACCAATAGCTGAAGTGGAATATCTCAATCTTAATCCAATCAGAGAAAGTCCAGATGAACCTAAGAATGCTGCAAGTTTGAGATTTGCTGTATATGCAAATATAGTTGATGAAGCACATGATAATATTTTTGATCTATACTGGAACATAGATGCTACGCGAGAGGTTGATCTTGGAAGATTTAATATACCTCTGGTGCAGCAAGATCATGAGTTTATAATTAATAGACTAATTTTAGGCTATAGAGGACATACTGGTTTGGTAATACGTGATACGTAAAAACCATCGATGCTTTGGGAGTTTATCTTAGACAAGGATGCACCTAAGTATTTATGAGTGATACAAAGTTGGTTCTATGATCAAAGAATCGAGTTATTTGTTATCAAGAGAAAAGAAGGATGTTAGTAAATGTCAATGAGTCAAAGACATTTCCACTCTCTCAGTGATTCTGACTTGTTAGACTTGGGAAGAAGATGGTTCGTTAATCTTCAACAAAATGGTCGTGCGGATTTCTACTGGAATAGATTCAAAGATGAAAGAATTTGGAATTTCAGTGATAGAGGTCTGAAGCCTGAAGATAGGTTGATTAAACCTACACCGAAGAAGAAGATTAAGAATCCAGATGGCACATTTCGGTTTGTCCAGAAAAGGATTAAATGTGTTAAAAAGGTTCCCGCTATCAGATGGGATCAAGATATGCTGACAGAGATGACATTTTGGCAAATAGATATCAAGTCAGGCGAAGCACAGATGTTCGTTGATGATTCACAAGAACAAATGTTGCTACGCATGTATGATCCAATGCAGGTTGTCAACTTGTCAAGAGGTGATCAGAGAAGACTTTTGGATACACCTTGTTCAGCAGTTGAATTTTGGAGAGTTGAAGAAAGGCGCTATCGCAACATTCTCGCTCTTTGTTTACAAGAGAGAATTCATGCGAATAGCATAAGACTTTTATTTAACGGATAGCTTTGAAGTTCAAGTTTTGAAGACTTTAAAGAGATCTAGTTGGAATCGTCAAGGGGGAGTCTGTAGATGCAGATTCGTTGTGACAATCGCAACATAGATTTGATTATCGTTTATGTTTTAGGAACTAGTGTTGATATTTAATGATTACGTTTGAACTTCAATATTATATCTGTTTGTGTTTTGTATTATTTGTGTGTTATATATTGTTTTGCAGGTACAAGAACATAGAATCAAGGTTTATGAGTGTCGTAGAACACTTAAACGGTGATTGAATGTTATGTACGAGTCAAACGAAGTCAAACAAAGGACCAAAGGCACGCCCCTCGTGCTGACGTCATCTGCTACATGGGATTACCCTCGTGCTGACGTCAGCACGAAGTGTATTGGTTAATTATTATTTCGGGCCTAATTACACGATTAAGGCCTAAGCCCACACGATCCAATACTTAACTAGTGTAAATACAAGACCTAATCTATGGAATTAGGTTAATCGTTTCTAATCTTTTTAGATCTTAGTGATTATACACGAATCAAGGTTATTTGTTCCTTCGTGTGACCTCCTACACGAACCACAAGCCTTGTGCATCTCCTTGGGTTGGTTAATTGCTTATTAATCAGCAAAAGGCAATAGCAATCTAGTTATCTCAAGAGGATTCCGCACTCTTGACATAACGAATCACATCTTATTACGATCCACACAACAATAGGGCACCTTGCACAACATCGGCTTCAACAAACTCCTCTTCATCAGGATCTTCATCATAAGTACACTTATCTTCATACTCAGCTTCAGCCTTCAGTTTTTCAACTTCTTTCAGTGTGAGAGCCCTCAGATTGGGACACTCAGCTTGGAAATGTCCATACCCATGACACTTGAAACATCTCTTCTTAGGCTCTTTGGACCCTTCTCCAACCTTATTCTTTCCAGCATTAACTTCTTTGAAGATTGGATTCTTGGCAGGTACAACAGGTTTAGGAATGGACTTGTAGGCTGACTTCTTCTTTATTTGCTTCTCAAGCTGAATCGCCAGCTTGCAAGCACCTTTGAATGTCCACACGGGCTGCAACTCCATCTTCTTAATAGACAAGGAATTCAGACCACCCATGAATCTTGCAATAGTATGCTCCTTAGCTTCCTTCACCCCTGTTCTGATCTTAAGCTGTTCAAACTCCCTTATATACTCCACAACCTCCTTACTACCTTGTTTCAAGCTGTTCATATGAATATACAGCTCTTGCATAACCTCCTTCAGCTTTGACCAGGTCTTGACTTTGCTTTTACCCTTATACCCTCTTTCACCCTTCATGTTTTCATACCAAGATGATGCATACTTACTCAGCTTCATAACAACAACCTTGAACTCAGCTTCATAACAGCAACCTTGAAACCTTTTCTGTCATCATACCCCTTAATTTCCATAATTCTGTCCATAATCTGAACCCATTCAATGTAATCTTCTGGGTTAGAAGAACCAACAAAATCTGGTGGGTCTACCTTAATATCTTTAACATCAACCTTATATCTCCTATGCCTCCTCCTAGGCTAAGGTCTTGGGAACCATAACCCCTTTCACTAACAACAACATCTTCTCTATTTAACCTCACACCACCATCTTTTAACAGATTAACAACCCTTCCAAGCTGTTCTTGGAGAGCTTCGATCTGTCTATCCGTTATAAGATTATGAGCTTCTTCCAAAGTCATATTTCTTCTGAAAACCATACTTTTAAAAGAAAACTCAGAACAACTTTTCAACAACAAAACCCCAAGGACAAAAAAAAGAAACCTTTATGAACTTGGCTCTGATACCAATCTGATGTGAAATTGAGCTGAAATACTCAGAGTCAGACTGAGTCAACTCACAAAACACAAGTACAACGGAATATAAGCTATTTTTGTAGGAAATTTCTGGAATTTTAAGACAAAATACACCCAAGCTGACTATAAGAACAAATAGTACAACAACAACGAAACAGTGGAAATAAACTGAAACAAGAACAAATTAACAAGGATAGATAAGAATTTAATACTTGACTTGTAAAGGACTGAACCACCAGAATGAAATATAAGAAACACTCCAAAACCACCACTATATTTGATAAAGGCTGAGCCATCACAAATACAGATAAAAGTAATGAAGATTTTTAAGATCTCACCACAATAATCTATAAAGGCAAAGCCACCAAGATTACTGATAAAGGGACCACTTCACACAACCAAGATCAAAGATCTATAAAGGTAAAGAAGATTTTTAAAATGAAAAGAATTCAGCTCTATCAAACTTTCATAAACACACTCTGATTTTTACAATAAAAGGCGGCCTCTATTTATAGAGGATATACAAGAGACAAGGGATATTCTACCCTAGACAACTAGTACAAGGTTGTTATAAATTAACCAATAAGAATAGAAAACATAATCTGTAGTTGTAGGGTAATGGAGGTTCTCTCTCTAGTCCCCACTTGTATTCCTCTTCTACCACGATCAGGTGTCACCAAAACAAGACAAAAACACACAACTGAATTCTTATCCTTATTCAGAATCATCTAGAACAGCCACACACACGTGCTAATCACATGACTTGACCTGGTTATTGAAAGCATCAAAACAGAATAAGTGTTTGAAAATCCCAAGATGGCTCAGTTCTAAGCTGACTCTGTGCAAGCTGACCCAGACTAGTAGTCCCAAGCTTACTCTTCTTCCAAGCTGACCCAGATTGGACGAATTTGCGAGATGATCTTGAAACTTCCCCCACATTTCAGTCTTCCCACTTATGTAAGGTGAATCCTAAGGGGCAGATAGGATCACCAATCATCTTCCCAAAGTGTGTCATCGGGGGAATCATTATCATGGTCTGAGCTGAGTCCAAGCTGACTCGGTCTGAACTGAGTTCAGGGTAACCCAGGGGCAATTTCGTATCACAATTGCTTAAAAAAGTCGTAACATACTTGCGAAGTAAACAATATCGATTCTCTTTCAAGATATGATGGCAACATTCAATATGTATGGTAAAATCAAAGAGACATCGATCTTCAACGTTCTTATGTTCAAAAATTTGTATATATTATTGGGTAAGTTTATTCAATGATGTTCTGATGCTCCAAAAAATCATTCTTGTTCTTATTGCTAATTTTGATTTGTTCCTTTTGAGATAAAAACAACTATTTTGGTTTATTTATGAATTATGACTCATCTAGTGGAAATTACTATCATCCATTATAGTACATGTTGAACGTTTCTATGCTCAAAAGTTAGTATTTATTATTGGATAAGTTTTTTTTTCTTTGTTTACTTTATTTTATATGCTAATAAGCTAGGCCCCAAAATTGATCTTCTTTAAGTCCACCAAAAATTTGGAGCCGGTACTGCACACAACATCAATGGAGCGAGCACATGGAATGATGAGCAAGCAAAGACGTTGAGGCTTTTTAGAAACTTGGCAGTGACAAGATGGGTGCGGTTTTTCAGACGTGATTATACGTAGGACGAGAGCATTTTTAAGACTAAGAGGAGTGGTGATGGGGGAGAGAGGGGCGACATGCGTCATGTGGTATATAGGTTAGAAAAGAGTTACCCCTCAAAATTGTGAAAATGAGTGAATTTTAAAGGGTGAAGCGACTTGCGCTATGTGGGCACTTTCAATTAATGATTTATTTATTTATTTTTTCCGCTTTGTTATTAATTAGAAGTATTATATTTATATAAATAAAACAATATAAATCCATAACATAAAACACAACTAAATATACAAATAAACATAAAAAAAAATTAGCACATTTGTAACACCCAACCATTTTTATCTTAATTTTAAACATTTTGACATCATTTACATCATATTTTTTCGTTTTAATAAAACACATATTCTTTTAGTTCTTTTATTTCAAATAAATTTATAACTTTATAAAACAATGTATATTCATTTCTTTTTACAGAAATGGGTGGGCATCGATATCAAACCAAACGTCTAAAGAACTACTTGTACATCTAATCAAAACCTATTACTGGTACAAGTTCCATTCTTTTCATGCTTGCAAACATCTCAAGCATCTTTTCTCATAATTTACCTACAAAATGGTAAATAAGAACGGGGTAAGCTTTACGCTTAGTGAGTATATAAACTAGTATTATATAATTGAAACAAATATAAACCGTTTATTTCTATATATCACTATACAAACATTATATCAACCTTTTATACTAATCAACACATAATCATCACATAATTGATTATCTAGAAATTGACATAGAAATTAAAAAAACATAACCACTCATGTCGAAATTAACCTCACCGTGGCCCCACGTCTAACTTATCTCATCATATGACAACGGCTTTCACGATAGCCCAATCGTTTTCAACGGCTTTCACGATAGCCTAATTGCTTTCGACGGCTAGCCCAATCATCACAACGGCTTTAAGAATAGCCCAATTGTCACAACGCCTTTAACGATACCCACATCGTCACATCGGCTTTAACGATAGCCCCATCGTCACAACGGATTAAACGATAGCCCCATCGTCAGAACGGTTTTAACAGCAATATCAACCTACTTCACAACTAATTGGCCGATTATGCCATATAATTTAAAACAATCATTTTCAATACAATTATATTCTCAACTTGTCGTGTAGATCGTATATGGCAACTATTAACAAATTATCACATTATAAAAATATCTGACATATATTTCTTTCGCATATACAATAAATTCAGAGGCGGATCCAGGATTATAAGTTGACACCACTTGCATATACAAACAAGATATTTATTGTATTCCTCATTTAACTTTACAGTCTACAATAAATTAACTCTTATATATTAACTCAATATATGAGATTCTTCTTCTTCCGCCATTACTTAAGAACCGTCACTGTCTCGGAGTAAAGAAAACAAAACATCCAAATCGATTACTTATATTATTTGCTATTTCCTACAATTTTTAATCCTAATCAGGTAAATCCTACTTTTATTTAAAAATTAATATACATAATCGATTAAAGGAAAAAGAACAAGAGAGAGAGAAAGGGAACCATGAATGTGTTTACAGAGTGTGAAACTTTGCTACATGTCTTTGAACCTTGGTGGTTTCCTTGTTCCTTGAATCTTTGAGGGTTTTTTTTTTATCTTGTTTAGCAATTGAATCTATGAGGTATCGAATGTTGATTGGCAGGGGCTGAGACATATTATAATTGGAATGGGCTATTAAAATACATTGCAACTAGGTTTATTGGGGGTGGCTGAGCACCCCCTGTCCCCTATTCCCTTCGCCTCTGACAATAATAGTTTGTATACTCACCTTGAGTATATGTAAATAATAGTCCTCTGACAATATTTAGTTACTTCTTGTTCTGCTTCTTTGAAACCTTCGCCACGTACACCCAAGAAACTCTTCACAACTTAATATTTGTTTAAGTTTTTCTTCTTCTCTTATTCTTGTTGGCTCGTAAGTTCATATTCTTTTCGCATTGATTTTTTTTGTTTAGCAAATTTTAATGATTCACCTTGTCAATTATATTTATTATTGAAACTCAATAAGCTTTGTAAAGCATTTTTGATGCGTAAAAACACGCAATAACTCAAGCACAGCGGAAATTAAACAAAATGGAATTAGATAATTTTGGTATTTTCTGGATTGTATGAAATAAACAACAAAATAAGACAATAAATAAAAGGATAGATAAAAGAATCCACCACCAAGATTCGTAAAGGCCAAGCCACCCGAATCAAGGATAAAAGGAAAAACTCCAACCCACCGCTATGTTTTATAAAGGTCTAGCCACCACAAACACAGATAAAGGAATCGAAGATTTAAGATCTCACCACTATATTTAATAAAGGACAAACCATCACAAATATAGATAAATGAATCACTTCAAACCACCAAGATCAAAGATCTCTAAAGGTAAATGAAGATTTTGGATAAGAAATAGAGATTGCTCTATTAATTTCATTTAACAACATATTCTGGTTACAATGAGAAATACAACCTCTATTTATAGATAAAACTATTTCCTAAGAGTTATCAAAATAATAATGAAATAATAAAATGCTGTCATGTGCAAAGGACAACCACTAATTTATTAGCCAATGGGAAATAGACATAATAAGCTTCTAGAAAGGTTCCTTTGCAAAAGGGCCCATAATACCATTAGAAATAATGTGGCCACTAATTCCTTTCTTGTCTTCTTCTCTGATAGCTGTCATTCTTCCTTTATTGGGTCCCGTAAGAATGCGTCAAAAGCAAACTTTATTAAGGCAACTGGAGAGCAGAAATCTGGACCTCCAATGAGGACATAAATCTGGAGCATCCATCTAAAGACTGGAACTTGCACTAGGGAGCTTTAGTGGATTGGAGCACTTCAGTGGAGACTTTCTCTGATGGTTTTCTGAGGGTGGTATCTGGAGCTTCTTGCCACCGGAGAAGTGTTACAATTGGAGGCTGAGCTTGTTCAGTGAATACTTGTCTGAAATGGGCTATCGCTGGCAGAATTAGCATGGCTTGTTCAGATGGCATCAAGGGCTCAGAATTCTGCACCAGCTCAGAAATGGACTCCAGCTCAGAAGATAACTTCATTTCTGAATCTTCTTTTCCCTCAGAAATCCTAGTCACTTCAGTTGATCTGCTCAGCTCATTGGTAACAGTCAGTTCAGCGAATCTGGTCATTTCCGCATCATTCTCCCCTTCTGAAAAAGGACTTGTCCTCAAGTCCTCGAGGTACTCATCTTCCAGATAAGGCATCAGATCTCCAACATTAAAATTACCTGAAACTGCCATTTCTCCAGGTAGCTATACTTTGTAAGCATTATCACCATATCTCTCCAGAATCTAGAATGGTCCTTCAGCTTTGGGCATTAACTTGTTCTTTCTTCTGGATGGAAACCTTTCTTTTCTCAGATGCACCAAAACTAAATCACCTGGAGCAAAACTGGACTGTTTTCTATGCTTATTTGCTCTTGCCTTGTATTCAACATTTGTCTTCTCAATTCTGGCCTTCACTTCCTAGTGAATTTTCTTAATTTCTTTTGCTCTGGCTTCAGCTTCAATACTTGCTTTTGGTTCAATCGAAAATGGAATCAAATCAATGGGAGTCGGTGGATTGACACCATAACATATTTCAAATGGGGATTTACTGGTAGAATAATTTGGAGCTCTATTGAAGGCAAACTCTGCATGAGCAAGCATCAGATCCCAATCTTTCAACGTCTTCTTCACTAGTGTTCTCAACAACATACCAATTGTTTTGTTTGTGACTTCAGTTTATCCATCAGTCTGAGGATGATGAGATGTACTGAACATCAATCTGGTACCCATCAATCTCCATAATGTCTTCCAGAAATAACTCAGAAATTTCACATCTCTATCTGATGCAATTGTCTTTGGAATCCCACGCAAGCGAACAATTTCCTTAAATTCGCTAAGGAAATTCGCTACTGCTGAACTGGAAGCATCATTTGTATTATTGCCAGGAATAAAATGAGCCATCTTCAAAAAACGATCAACAACCACTATTATTGCATCTTTACCCCTTTGAGTTCTAGGCAGTGCAACAATAAAATCCATACTAAGATCTTCCCATGGTTGACTTTGAACTGGAAGAGGAGTATACAAACCCTTGTGAAAAGTTAGACAGCGAGTGATAAAATTCTGAACAAACTTCATTAAACTCGGCCAGTAGAAGTGTTCAGTGAGGATCTCTCCAGTCTTGTTAATGCCAAAATGGCCAGCCAAACCTCCTCCATGTGCCTCCCTTATTAGTAAATCTCTGATGGAACCTCATGGGATACACAACTTACCACTTTTAAACAAGAAACCATCCTGAACAACAAATGGTCCTTTCTGGTAAGCTTTAGTGAGACGATCAGAAAAGTCTGGATCAGCAATGTACAACTCCTTAATGAAAAAAAATCCAAGAACTCTTGCTTCCAGAATAGACAATAATTAGTATCGTCTGTAGAGTGCATCAGCAACAACATTAGCCACTACAACCTTATGTTTTGAAACAAATGAATAAGATTGCAAAAATTTCACCCATTTTGCATGTCTAGCATTAAGCTTGTGTTGACCATTAATGAACTTTAGTGCTTCGTGGTCAGAAAATAAAACAAACTGTTTTGGCTTTAGATAATGTGACCAGTGAGTAATAGCACGAATAATTGCATAAAATTCTTTGTCATAAGTGTTATACTTCAGTTTTGAACAATTAAGTTTTTCACTGAAATATGCCACTGGTGCACCAGAACTGCACCAAAACCCACACCACTGGCGTCACATTCTAACTCAAACAACTGATCGAAATCTGGCAAATATAATACTGGAGCTGAACTGAGCTTTTCCTTCAGTGATTCAAATGCTAACTGAGCTGAATTTGGCCAGTCAAATACACCTTTCTTCAGACAATCAGTGATTGGAGCCACTTCTGTAGAGAAATTCTTGATAAACCTTCTATAAAAAGATGTCAGTCCATGAAAACTTCTTACTTCAGTGAGTGTAGTAGGAACTGGCCATGATCTAATGGCTTCCACCTTTGAATGATCCATGGAAATACCTTCTTTTGACACCACATAACCAATAAATATTACACTTTCTACCATAAAATCACATTTCTCCACTTTACCATACAATTGGTGTCTTTTCAGTAAAACAAACACACTTCTCAGATGATTAACATGTTCAGCTTCAGATTTTGAATATACCAGAATATCATCAAAGTAAACAACAACAAACTGACCAATAAGTGGTGTGAGAACTTCATTCATCAGTCTCATGAAAGTACTGGGAGCATTAGATAAACCAAAAGGCATTACTAACCATTCATAAAGGCCTCCTTTGATTTTGAAAGCAGTCTTCCACTCATCTCCATCTTTCATTCTGATCTGGTGATAACCACTTCTGAGATCAATTTTAAAAAACACACTGGAGTCATGTAACTCATCAAGCATATCATCCAATCTAGGAATGGGATATCTATACTTAATAGTTATATTATTTATGGTTCTACTATCAACACACATTCTCATCGAACCATCTTTTTTTGGGACCAGGAGAGCTGGACCTGAGCAAGGACTCATATTGGCTCTCACATAACCTTTGGCAACCAACTCATCTACTTGTCTTTGCAACTCTTTTGCTTCAGTTGGCGAACATCTGTAAGCAGCTTTGTTTGGAAGAACTGACCCTGGAACCAGGTAAATCTTGTGTTCAATACCTCTTACTGGCGGCAATCCTTCAGGTATGTCTTCTAGGAATACATCAGTGAATTCCTTCAGTAAAGACTTCAGGAGACTAGAGACTCCAGTGAACTCCTTGTCTTCAGTACGTTCAATCACCAATAACATCATAACTGGAGAGCCTCCAGTTAACTCTTTTTCAACTTCAGTTTGGGACATAAACAAAGACTTGCTTGGCTAGTCTTTCTTAGTAATTTTCAATAACTCGTTGGGTTTCAAAGAAGTCAGAGTGACTTTCTTACCACTTACAAACAATGAATAAAAATTTGCACGACCATTATGAAATACATAATTATCAAATAACCATGGCCTACCTAACAAAATATGACAAGCATCCATAGGAACAACATCACAAACAATTTTATCTTCATAAACAGATCCAATGGAAAAAGGAATAGTAACTTGTTGGTTAACCTTTACCTCAGATCCTTCATTGAGCCATTGCAATTTGTATGGACGAGGGTGTTTTGTGGTAGGTAACTCCAGTTTTTCTACCAGATAAATTGAAGCAGCATTAGCACAACTTCCACCATCAATGATCAAATCACATACCTTGTTTTTAACAGTACATCTGGAATGGAAGATATTTTCTTTTTGGGCAACATCAGTTACAACCTCATTAGCATGCATCACTCTTCTGAATACCAGCATTTCCCCAACATCTGCACCAACATATGTTTCTGCACTTTCATCTTCGTCGTACACTGGTTCACCTTCTTCAGTATCAACATCTGGTAAGCTTTCAATCTCCGTAGCAGTGAGTGCTATCTGGTTGGGACACTGTGTAACACCCCGACAAAGGCGGAAACTTGAAGTGTCATAGAACGACATGGTACAAAAGATTTAAAGATAAAACATCAACATCAAGTTCTAAATATCATTCGAAATCAAAGACAACAAGTTCAAGATGACGTTTTAGAATCCATTACATAACCATAATCCATAAATGAAAAACGAATAGTTCGCATTACAAGTCCACCGAATAACAAGCACGTACAATCCATGAGGCGGTCCAAGCTACGAACCTAATGCTCTAAACCTGAAAAGCATGAAAAAAAAGTGTCAACTACGAGAGTTGAGTGAGTTCATAAGTTTTTAACTAACAACCAATTTATATTCCAACCATATCCCAGATAATAAGTCATAAAAACCTTCAAGTATTCTTTCAAATATTCATTTCTAAAATGTATCTTCAATTCATAATATTTATTCATATTAACATCAATATCATTTAACCACGAGGGCATATTCAATATATCAAATTTCATTTGGTCACACGGGCATAATTTCAATAACTTTTGATGAGTAAGATGCTTGAGCCACTACTACTACCATTTTCATGTCCAAACAACATTTTAATTCATTTCATAGCACAAGCTGTCAATCAAGTGCTTTAATTATAAGTAGGGTCGCCCCATGTAGATGACCATTTAATTTAAAGGTAGCTAAAGCACCGCTCCGGTCAGACTGGAAGAGAGGGTCGTCACAAAGGCAACCAAACTTCCACCGTTACGCTCCGGGTGGGTGGACGAATTCTAGTTGCGCAACTATCTAACTACAGGCCCCCGCTTTCAGAGTAAATAATAGTGTACTGAAAGAAAACGGGTTGACAGAACACAAGCTCATCATATAACATTTGTCACATTTAACATACGATATAACTTCATTTCATAATTATATTATAAAAATCATTTTATATATGTATATATAAAAAAGCAAATTTCATTTATATATCATACTTTTCACCCCGATAATTAAACACATAAAGTAGTTTGAAAGGGGGCTATGACTCACTTGTTTTGAGAGTGATAGAGAGCTGTTCAAACGCGTGGAGAGTGCCTAGTGGTGTCGCCCCTTAAGCAAGCCTAAACCATGGTATTCAAAAATATACACAACGTAAGTGTGTGTTGCATGAACTAGTAAACTAGATCATGAGATGTACGCTAGTAGTGCCCATCTTTGGTTGTTTTTTAATTATGGTATTCAAGTACATTATGTTGTTCATCTCTTTTGGTTGGAAATTATTCGGTGATCAAGGTCATTTACAAGTTTTTTGTACGTTTATTGAAATTTCGGTAGTTTAACTTTATTTTATATATATTTTCCATTGCATACTTTGTTTAATAAAAACATTTGAAATTTGTGTTCTTATAATATTAATGTTGATATCTTTTATTGATTTATAATTATTTATTTAATTTAATATTATTTAATTATTTATTTATTTAATTTATTGATTTATTAGTTAAATAATTCCTTATAATTATTATTAAGTCCTTAAATTATCTCTAAAATTCATAGATAACTATATATGGATTATTTACTGATCTTTAAGCCTTTTTATTTGTAATATTATGATTTATACATTATTTGTGCATTATTTCTATTTATTTACTAATAATGATTAATTAGTGATTTTTACTGAATAATTTACTTTTAAATTGTATAGTTCTTGTTCCTTTGCTCATAATTATTTTTTCCCAGTAGGTTTTGGTCACTTTTATTATTAGTTATGTAGTTTTGATCAGATTCATAATTTACACATTTTATTAATTAATTTTTATACCTTTTAATTACCAATTTAATTCATTAAATTATAGAAATTCTTACAAATCACCACAAAAGTTTTTGTCCAAAAATCCCAGGCCTTTTAGGCAACTTATATCAATAAAAATTTATATCAATTCAACCTCTCTTGTGTCTTTGTAATTTAAGGACTTTTAAGCATAAAAATCGTTTACCGAAATAACGTTTTAAGCCTCATTTCTTAAGCAATTTAGGTACTTCAAAAAGGATTTTTTGCTCTTGTTTCATTTTTTCCAGAAAGTGCATCATATTTTGATGGTTCAAGTCGTGAGAGTGCTAGTGGTGTGATATGTGTAATTTTGTGCTTTCGGTTAGTGATTATTTGACCCGAAAAGGTGATTCTTGAGCTTGTTATTGCCATGCATCAAATGACTTGACTTTTATACTTTTGAAACACATTATTTCCAGTAGGTTCATTATATTTTCTTGCTCAAAAGATTATGGTGCATGTGTGTGCTCAAAATTCATTTTTGCAAGCTTTCGGTTTACGATTTCAAGCATATTTTAACAAGTTTTGATTTAAGCTTTATATCCTTGACATTTTGTAAATTTTTGCAGAATATTTAACATCAAGATTAACATATTTTTCACTTATGACAAGCCTAGCTTCATCTCATAATCCAACAAAAGATCCAACTTTCTTAAATCTAAAAAACATGCAATTATCTTAATATTTTGACAATAAATCTTCATCATACTTTCATTCAACAATATAAAAATATTCTTTTTATGAACATTTCCAGAAAAATATGTATAAAAATCATATAGAAACATATTCATCTTTTCATGCAAAAAGTCTCTTTATAAACTATCATTATATAACCACACTTTTTGATGCAAACTTTTATGGATCTATCAAGACAACATCAAATACATCTTTTCATGAAATTTTCCAGAAAATATAAATTCAATATATATATAAATATGACCATCTTTCAAAGGAACAATCATTTTAAAATTTATATAATTTATATCTACACTTTTCGGTCTTAAACTAGTTGAATCCTTAGATCTTTCTTAATGGATTCAACATGCATGAGCATGGAAAGAAAGATTCTATCAACTTTGCCCTCATCAAGTGTATATTCAAAAGAAAACATAAAGAAAACATATCCTTTTGATAAAACCTTTTTAATATAAACAAGAACAAGATTAATCTAGTAAAGAGATGAAAATATATACCCTTGATTACCACATTTTTGTTGATGAAAAAGTGCAGAAAACTCGTGACCTATGAAGCCTCCAACAACCCTTATTCAAGCCTTAATACAACCCTTAAACTATGCTTACAATAACCCTTGCTTAATCTAACCTAAACCCTTATTATTAACAAGTGTTTAGATGAGTTTTGCTTTGTCTTTCCTTTGTTCTTTGGCTGGCCGAATTCAAGAAGAAGAGAGGGAGGGGAGAAGAGTTTTTGAGAGAGAAAATAAAGTTGGTGTGTGTAGAAAGTGAAGAGTGTGTTTTGTGTGAGTTTCAAGGGTGAATTGGAAGGATTAAAAATTCAAAATGTGGAGTGTGTGTGTGTGAAGGGGGGCCAGCCTCTTTAGGGGTATTTGGAGGGTTTTCCTTTTTTTTTTTATAAATGTTGTAGGTATATTTGTATATATGTATAGGTTGTAAGTATATAGTTTGTAATAGTATATTGTGTTTATTTGTAATGTTAGTGGATTATTTATCCTAGTATATGCATATGTATATATATCATGTGTATATATGTATATGTATATGTATTTTTGTGTTTTAAGTTTACTACATGGCTCATTGGTTGTAATTCTTGTATTTATATTAAACATACATACATATTCTTATTATTATTCAAGCCTTTTATGTACATAAAGAACTTACAGTTATTTCAAGGTGTTCATACTATTTCCATGATCAAATATCATTTAGATGGCTTGATGGTTAAATTGTTGGGCATTTACATTATAATCACTAGCTCAACTTGTGAAACTTATATTATTATTTATAAGTTGGTTAAATACTAATTAAAATTTTTGTTCAATGACATTTTATCAAATTGAATTTAACATTAACAATAGCTCTAGATTGCTAATATAGGGGCATTATCTAGCTTCAAGTATAACTATGGCTTGCGGGAACATAGACAACCTAACTAGCACGTATATAATATTTAAAAAGTAAGGTTGTTACATCCTTACCCCCTTAGAAGAATTCCGTCCTGGAATTTGAGTTTGCTCGGGGAGTAAGTGCGGATATTTCTCACGTATGAAGTCCTCGCGTTCCCACGTAAATTCGGGTCCGCGTTTTGTATCCCATCTAACTTTCACGATAGGGATCTTGCTTCTCTTAAGACGCTTCTCATCGCGATCGAGAACTTCTATGGGCTCCTCTCGGAATTGGAGCTTATCTTCCACTCGTAATTCCTCGAGTGTGGCTACTTTCGAATCATCCGCTAAACATTTCTTCAAGTTTGACACGTGGAATGTGTCATGAACATCTCCCAATTCTTGGGGTAACTTCAACTTATAGGCTACGGGGCCTATTCTAGCCACAATTTCAAATGGCCCAATGTATCGAGGACTCAACTTTCCCCTTTTACCGAATCTCACGGTTCCTTTCCATGGCAACACCTTTAAGAGCACTTTGTCGCCAACTTCAAATTCTAATGGCTTTCTTCTTTGATCCGCATAACTCTTTTGCCAATCTGTCACGGCTTTGAGCTTTTCTTTAATGATAGCTACCTTGTCCGTTGTTTCTTGGACAAAATCGATGGTAGCTAGACTTCTTTCACCCATCTCTATCCAACACATAGGAGATCTACACTTGCGACCATATAAAGCTTCAAACGGTGCACATTGTATGCTAGAGTGATAGCTATTATTGTAAGTAAATTCAGCATATGGCAAGTGTTCATCCCAACTTCCACTAAATTCTAATGCACAAGCTCTTAACATATCCTCCAACGTTTGTATCGTTCGCTCACTTTGTCCATCCGTTTGAGGGTGGTAAGCTGTGCTTAGTTCTAATGTTGTGCCCATTGCCTCTTGCACATGACCCCGAAAACGCGAGGTAAATCTACCATCCCGATCGGATATTGTAGACAAAGGCACGCCATGTAATGTTACCATCTTCTCAACGTACAAGCGAGCTAGACGCTCGGTGTTCTAATCTTCTTTGATGGGAATGAAATGGGCTGATTTCGTAAGACGATCAACAATCACCCATATAGCATCATGACCTTTCTTTGTTCGAGGCAATTTCGTCACTAGGTCCATTGCTATTTGCTCCCACTTCCATTCGGGAATTTCTAGCTGCTTTAAAAGACCAGATGGCTTTTGGTGCTTAGCTTTGACCATCGCACAAGTCATGCATCGGCTCACATATCGAGCTACATCTCCTTTCATTCCAGGCCACAAAAATCCCTTCTTAGGCCTTGATACATCTTATCCGCGCCCGGATGAATTGAATACTTCGTATTATGAGCCTCATTTATAAGTACATATCTTAAACCATTCACTTTCGGTACCCAAGCTCTTCCCTTGAAGTATAAGAGACCTTCATCATCCTTGTCAAACCTCATTTCCATACCACACAATGCTTCATCCTTAATGTTCTTCCCTTCAAAGGCCTTTGCTTGGTCTTCTAAGAAACGATCTCTTAGAGACATTCTTACTTGTAAGTGGCTAATTCTTGCTCTTGGCAATTTAGTATTCACCTTCCTACTAAGTGCATCGGCAACGACGTTTGCCTTCCCCGGATGATACTTTATCTCACACTCATAGTCATTTAGCAACTCCATCCATCTCCTTTGCCTCATGTTCAACATCTTTTGATCAAAGATGTGTTGCAAGCTCTTATGGTCGGTGAATATGGTGCATTTAGTGCCATAGAGATAATGTTGCCATATCTTCAAGGCAAATACCACGGCTCCCAACTCCAAATCGTGTGTTGAATAATTCTTCTCATGTGGCTTCAATTGTCTAGATGCATAGGCAATGACCTTGTCTCTTTGCATAAGCATACATCCAAGTCCTTTATTCGACGCATCACAATATACTACAAATCCTTCCATTCCATCCGGCAAGGCTAGTATTGGTGCTTCACACAACATGTTCTTAAGCGTTTGAAACGCTTGCTCTTGTTCCTCACCCCATTCGAATTCTCTCAACTTTTGGGTCAATTGGGTCAAAGGCACCGCAATTTTAGAGAATCCTTGGATGAACCTCCTATAATAGCCCGCTAAACCTAGAAACCTACGCACTTCCGTATGTGTCTTAGGCGTCTCCCATTTCTTGATCGCTTCTATCTTAGCCGGATCTACATGGATTCCTTCTTCGTTCACGATGTGTCCAAGAAATTGGACTTGTTGCAACCAAAATTCACACTTAGAAAACTTAGCGTATAGCTTTTCGTCTCTAAGTAACTGCAAGATTATTCTCAGATGTTTCTCATGTTCGTCCTTACTTCTAGAGTATATCAGAATGTCATCAATGAATATTATCATGAATTTGTCCAAGTATGGCCTACAAATTCGATTCATTAAATCCATGAAAACGGCAGGTGCATAGACCAAATGGCAGCACCAGAAACTCGTAATGCCCATAGCGCGTTCTAAAAACCGTTTTAGGTACATCTTCTTCTCGTACCCTCAATTGATGATAGCCGGATCTAAGATTGATTTTCGAGAAATGCGACGCTCCTTGAAGTTGATCGAACAAATCGTCTATTCGCGGCAGCGGATATCTATTCTTGATCGTCAATTTATTCAACTCCCTATAATCTTTGCACATCCTCAAAGATCCATCCTTCTTCTTGACAAAAAGAATTGGAGCACCCCATGGCGAAGAACTAGGTTGGATTAAACCTTTATCAAGCAATTCTTGCAATTGCTCAGAAAGTTCTCGCATTTCGGAGGGCGCTAACCTATATGGTGCTTTAGCTACGGGCGCTGCCTTGGGAACTAAATCAATCGTAAACTCCACCTGCCTCGTGGGTGGAAGTCCAGGTAGTTTGTCAGGGAACACATCTAGAAAGTCCCTAACCACCATGACCTTTTGAGGGTCCTTACTTTTTACTTGCTTATCCACCACTTGTGCCAAGTATGTGTGATATTCTTTACGTAAATATTTCCTTACTTTCATAGATGACACTATCTTGGGTTAGACTCCGGCCCTATGGCCTTGTATTATAAGCACTTCATCATTATCTAAGGGAATTTTAATGACCTTTTCATGGCAAAGTATTTCAGCACGCATTTTAGACAACCAATCCATTCCTACTATCACATCAAAACTTCCTATCTCAATGGGAATCAAGTCTATACTATAATCTTTCTCGTCTAAAGTTAACTTACAATCAAATATAATTTCCCTAGTTTCATACTCGTTTCCATTAGCATATTCAACATAGTAGGTTTCCTCAAGCTCACTAGGTTTCTTATTAATCATTTCCTTAATTCAAAAGAAATAAAACTTCATTTGGCTCCAGAATCAAATAGCATAGAGGCATAAACATTATTTAAGGGAAACGTACCTACGATGACATTAGGGTCATCACGTGCCTCATTTGCTCCCATTGCATATACTCGTCCTCTTGCTTGACCTCCTTGATTTCCTCGATTCACGTTGTTACCTTGATTCCCATTGTTTGCTCGATTTCCTCCATTACCTCGGTTCACTTGGTTCCTATTGTTTCCTTGATTTGCTTGATTCCCACGGTTGACAACATTTCAAAAATTCCCACGGTTATTGTTCATGTTTCGACGACCTCCTTGAGCTCGTCCCAACCTAGGGCAAGTGTTCCTCCAATGATCCATAGCTCCACATTCACGACATGCTCCGGGATTTCCTCCAACTCTTGCTCCACTTCGACAATAGGCAGCAAGGTGTCCATATCTGTCACAAGTTGTGCACTACTTGCACTCTCCTCGATGGGGGTTGCCACAACGGTTACACCTTAGTGGCATGTGACCGTTTGGGTTGGGGTTGGCATCAACAACACTATAGTTTCTCGCTACCTTTTGTCTCTTATCCGGCCCATTACCCTTTCGACCACCGAATCGGTTTCCTCCTACTTGTCTTGAGCTTGACTTGCCTCGCGAGTATTTCCCGGTTCTAACCAAATCATTAACCAATCTTGTCGACAAACTTATTGCTTCTTCAAGTGTAGTGGGGTTTGCTGCCGTGACCATCAACCTTACTTCCGGTACCAACCCATAAATAAACCTCTCAACCTTCTTGGATTCAGTGTTCACCATGTCAGGCACTAGCACACACAACTCGTGGAAATGAATTGCATATGTCTCCAACTCCATTCCTTTCATAGCATGATTCCAGAATTCTATCTCCAACTTTTGCACGGCTGGCCTAGGACAATACTCTCGCTTCATCTCTTCTTTGAGCTGCTCCCAAGTCAAGGCATTCATGACGGCTTGACCCCTCGTAGTGACTTGGACGTTCCACCAAGCGAGTGCCCTTTCTTGGAGCTTGCTAGCAACAAACTTGACACGATCGGCCGGTGCACAATCAATGATGTTCAAGATGGCCTCCATGCTTTGGAACCATGTGAGCAAACCAACAGGACCTTCTGTCCAATAGAATTCCTTAGGGTTGCACGAAGTGAAAGTCTTGTAAGCATTTCTATCATTCACATTACCTCCTCCATCTTGCCTTTGGGCCGTGTTAAGTGTGGCGGTCACACTCTCCGCAATTCGAGTAGCAATGGCTGGCATAACGGAGTTGATTTGTTGAGAAATGAGGTCGGCTAGCTCGGTCCTCCTTCGGGCCTCTTCCTCCTGGCGCCTAGCCTCAGCATTCGTTTCTTCACCTGTCCTTCGTGGTGCCATGTCTCTACAAAGGAGAACATAGTTTAGTCATTCGTATATAGGATTATATGGCATAGACCCGACTCACAACTTTCGATCTCACACGTGTTCATTTAAGTTACTTAGTGTAATAAGGCCTCGTTTGTATGCATAGGTATACATATATTTCTAAATTCATTTTCTATCCTTTAATCACAACTTATTTATCACTATGAATTACAAATGGTCGGGTAAGCTTAAAACATGTCAATCTTGTTTTTGGGTTGTTAGACAGATTTTTCCAGAATCTGTGTACAAACTTGGAGCACGAAAATGTGGCTCAAGATGGACGAACTGGGAACATCTCATAAAATATAAAATGTAGCCCCATGAGTTAAGTTTCACCTCCAACTGGAATTAGGTCAAAAGACCAAACAAAACTCCAGATATGGCCGTTCTACCAAAAGTGGTCATAACTGATTTCCTGCTGTAACTTTCACTTTGCAACAAGCATAACTATAACACATAGAGATTAACACATCATATAATAGTGAAAAGGCATCAAGTTTTCATTCCAATAACCCAATATCAGTTTACAAAATTGCTATATGCCAACAAACACGTGATCATAGTCACACAACCACAAACAAGTTCAAGTAAATCATAACAAAGTACAAACATTGGTCTACCAAATAAGTTTATGAATAAAACATCCTTAGGGTCATTTCCTAAGCACAAGAGCCACAACAATGGAGCAAAGGGCTGGAAGAACGCAACCCATCATGAAAATCACTTCGTTGATTCGGCGTATTCCATCTATAGCCATCCCCGCTTCATCTCCCGTTTGGCGAATTATTCCAAACGCCCTTTCCATCATCACCTCTTGTGTTCTCACCCGAAACCTTGCGTCACGTAAGCCATTGGCAATGCCCCACACTCGATCTCTCTCATAGGAGGTGGAGGTGGTACCCCAAAAACGGGACGTGGGAGGTCTTCTCCATGTCTTGGGCCGAAGTGAAAAGGATGATGGCGAGGGAGGCGCGGGTGGAAGTGTGGGTCATGGGCTGGAAATCACCCATCACTTACATTCATCACCACATTTTGTCTTGGTGGAGAAGCCCTAGGAGCTGGTGGTGATGGTGGAGGTGAGGGCGAGCGGCGTATGGGTTGGCTAGAGGCAAAGCTCCTAGCATCACCGTTTGACGGGTCCTCCATTGGTTCGGAGTCCTCCTCTTGTAGTGAGGGCTGTTGGGAGTGCATTGTGGGCTCCGTTTCCTCACTCTCTTGTCTTTCTTGCCTTTCACGGACCATGTCTACAAACGCATAAATGTCTCCTACGTGTCCAGGAGTTCTTGATGCTCCGCTTCTTTGTGACATATCGTTTCCTACATAAGTTACATAAAACATAAGATGACGACTCCCAAGCTTGACGACCGAGCAACGACATGACCATTAACAACCGACGATCAACTCGACACTCACGACTCGCATAGCCAAATATAATCAACGAAATGACTAGAATTTAACTTGTGCATAGCTCTTGTGTATTATATCTAAATAGGCAAAGTAATACTAGCCAAGTGGGGGTATTAACTAAGGGTTCTAATAAGTAATACAAACATTGGATTTGGTTATGTATCTTATGCACCAAGAATCGTTTTAAAGCTTTATTTTCAAAAGACTCATTTTGAATATTCCTTAAACAACCATTTCGATCATTCCATATTAAATTTTTAATTAGGCATAGTTGATCAGGCTATGCATAAGTAAAACAAGAATACTTTATGATCAACTCAATTGTTTAAGAAATATTCGACTTGTTTTGAAAATACGTAGGTTATAGCAAAAATTCTCTATAAACCCGGCTCTGATACCATTTTTCTGTAACACCCCGACTAAGGCGGAAACACGAAGTGTCACAGAACAACATGGTACAAAAGATTTAAAGATAAAACATCAACATCAAGTTCTAAATATCATTCGAAATCAAAGATAACAAGTTCAAGATGACGTTTTAGAATCCATTACATAACCATAATCCATAAATGAAAAACGAATAGTTCGCATTACAAGTCCACGGAATAACAAGTAAGTACAATCCATGAGGCGGTCCAAGCTACGAACCTAATGCTCTAAACCTGAAAAGCATGAAGAAAAAGTGTCAACTACGAGAGTTGAGTGAGTTCATAGGTTTTTAACTAACAACCAATTTATATTCCAACCATATCCAATATAATAAGTCATAAAAACCTTCAAGTATTCTTTCAAATATTCATTTCCAAAACGTATGTTCAATTCATAATATTAATTCATATTAACATCAATATCATATAACCACGAGGGCATATTCAATATATCAAATTTCATTTGGCCATACGAGCATAATTTCAATAACTTTTTTGCTTGAGCCACTACTACTACCATTTTAATGTCCAAACAACATATTAATTCATTTCATAGCACAAGCTGTCAATCAAGTGCTTTATTTATAAGTAGGGTCGCGCCATGGAGACGACCATTTAATTTAAGGTAGCTAGAGCACCGCGTCAGTCGGACTAGAAGAGAGGGTCGTCACAAAGGCAACCAAACTTCCACCGTTACGCTCCGGGTGGGTGGACGAATTCTAGTTGCGCAACTATCTAACTACAGGCCCCCGCTTTCAGAGTAAATAATAGTGTACCGAAAGAAAACGGGTTGACAGAACACAAGCTCATCATATAACATTTGTCACATTTAACATACGATATAACTTCATTTCATAATTATATTATAAAAATCATTTTATATATGTATATATAAAAAAGCAAATTTCATTTATATATCATACTTTTCACCCCGATAGTTAAACACATAAAGTAGTTTGAAAGGGGGCTATGACTCACTTGTTTTGAGAGTGATAGAGAGCTGTTCAAACGCGTGGAGAGTGCCTAGTGGTGTCGCCCCTTAAGCAAGCCTAAACCATGGTATTAAAAAATATACACAACGTAAGTGTGTGTTGCATGATCTGGTAAACTAGATCATGAGATGTACGCTAGTAGTGCCCATCTTTGGTTATTTTTTAATTATGGTATTCAAGTACATTATGTTGTTCATCTCCTTTGGTTGGAAGTTATTTGGTGATCAAGGTCATTTACAAGATTTTTGTACGTTTATTGAAATTTCGGTAGTTTAACTTTATTTTATATATATTTTTCATTGCATACTTTGTTTAATAACAACATTTGACATTTGTGTTCTTATAATATTAATGTTGATATCTTTTACTGATTTATAATTATTTATTTAATTAATTATTTATTTATTTTATTGATTTATTAGTTAAATAATTCCTTATAATTATTTTTAAGTCCTTAAATTATCTCTAAAATTCATAGATAATTATATATGGATTATTTACTGATCTTTAAGCCTTTTTATTTGTAATATTATGACTTATACATTTATTTGTGCATTATTTCTATTTATTTACTAATAATGATTAATTAGTGATTTTTACTTAATAATTTACTTTTAAATTGTGTAGTTCTTCTTCCTTTGCTCATAATTATTTTTTCCCAGTAGGTTTTGGTCACTTTTATCATTACTTATGTAGTTTTGATTAGATTCATAATTTACACAATTTATTAATTAATTTTTATATCTTTTAATTACCAATTTAATTCATTAAATCATAGAAATTCTTACAAATCACCACAAAAGCTTTTGTCCAAAAATCTCAGGCCTTTTAGGCAACTTATATCAATAAAAATTTATATCAATTCAACCTCTCTTTTGTCTTTGTAATTTAAGGACTTTTAAGCATAAAAATCGTTTACCGAAATAAAGTTTTAAGCTCATTTCTTAAGCAATTTAGGTACTTCAAAAAGGATTTTTTGCTCTTGTTTCATTTTGTCCAGAAAGTGCATCATATTTTGATGTTTCAGTTCGTGAGAGTGGTGGTGGTGTGATATGTGTAATTTTGTGCTTTCGGTTAGTGATTATTTGACCCAAAAAGGTGATTCTTGAGCTTGTTATTGCCATGCATCAAATGACTTAACTTTTATACTTTTGAAACACATTATTTCCAGTAGGTTCATTATATTTTCTTGCTCAAAAGATTATGGTGCATGTGTGTGCTCAAAATGTATTTTTGCAAGTTTTCGGTTTACGGTTTCAAGCATATTTTAACAAGTTTTGATTCAAGCTTTATATCCTTGACATTTTGTAAATTTTTCCAGAATATTTAACATCAAGATTAACATATTTTTCACTTATGACAAGCCTAGCTTCATCTCATAATCCAACAAAAGATCCAACTTTCTTAAATCTAACAAACTTGCAATTATCTCAATATTTTGACAATAAATCTTCATCATACTTTCATTCAACAATATAAAAATATTCTTTTTATGAACATTTCCAGAAAAATATGTATAAAAATCATATAGAAACATAATCATCTTTTCATGCAAAAAGTCTCTTTACAAACTATCATTATATAACCACACTTTTTGATTTAAACTTTTATGGATCTATCAAGACAACATCAAATACATATTTTCATGAAATTTTCCAGAAAATATAAATTCAATATATATATATATATATATAAAAATATGACCATATTTCAAAGGAACAATCATTTTAAAAGTTATATAATTTATATCTACACTTTTGGGTCTTAAACTAGTTGAATCCTTGGATCTTTCTTAATGGATTCAACATGCATGAGCATGGAAAGAAAGATCCTATCAACTTTGCCCTCATCAAGTGTATATTCAAAAGAAAGCATAAAGAAAACATATCCTTTTGATAAAACCTTTTTAATATAAACAAGAACAAGATTAATCTAGTAAAGAGATGAAAATATATACCCTTGATTACCACATTTTTGTTGATGAAAAAGTGCAGAAAACTCGTGACCTATGAAGCCTCCAACAACCCTTATTCAAGCCTTAATACAACCCTTAAACTATGCTTACAATAACCCTTGCTTAATCTAACCTAAACCCTTATTATTAACAAGTGTTTAGATGAGTTTTGCTTTGTCTTTCCTTTGTTCTTTGGCTGGCCGAATTCAAGAAGAAGAGAGGGAGGGGAGAAGAGTTTTTGAGAGAGAAAATAAAGTTGGTGTGTGTAGAAAGTGAAGAGTGTGTTTTGTGTGAGTTTCAAGGGTGAATTGGAAGGATTAAAAAATTCAAAATGTGGAGTGTGTGTGTGTGAAGGGGGGCCAGCCTCTTTAGGGGTATTTGGAGGGTTTTCCTTTTTTTTTTTTATAAATGTTGTAGGTATATTTGTATATATGTATAGGTTGTAAGTATATAGTTTGTAAGAGTATATTGTGTTTATTTGTAAGGTTAGTGGATTATTTATCCTAGTATATGCATATGTGTATATATATCATGTGTATATATGTATATGTATATGTATTTTTGTGTTTTAAGTTTACTACATGGCTCATTGGTTGTAATTCTTGTATTTATATTAAACATACATACATATTCTTATTATTATTCAAGCCTTTTATGTACATAAAGAACTTACAATTATTTCAAGGTGTTCATACTATTTCCATGATCAAATATCATTTAGTTGGCTTGATGGTTAAATTGTTGGGCATTTACAAGTATTTTTAATCGCTAGCTTAACTTGTGAAACTTATATTATTATTTATAAGTTGGTTAAATACTAATTAAAATTTTTGTTCAATGGCATTTTATCAAATTGAATTTAACATTAACAATAGCTCTAGATTGCTAATTTAGGGGCATATCTACTAGCTTCAAGTATAACTATGGCTTACGGGAACATAGACAACCTAACTAGCATGTATATAATATTTAAAAAGTAGGGTTGTTACACACTGTGCTTGGAAATGACCAAAACCATGACACTTAAAGCAATTTTGACACATCCCACGGTATAGCAATAGACAGAGTATATTATACACAGAACAGTTGTAGAGGGGGGTGAATACAACTTTACTCGATCTTTTCACCCTTTTATAGATAGTTTAAAGATTCAGTTAATGTAAATATTTAAACTAAATAACGTAATCAATGAAACAGTAAAGCAGAAAATAAAACATTTTTTGACACAGATTGGTTTTCAAATGTAATTTTTTATTCAAGATATAATCTATACAAAGAATTACTGGGTTGTTGCGGAAACAAGATAGCCTACAGATATCTAAACAACCCATGAAATGACAAACAACAATCAATAAGTTCCTACTCATGAAGACTCAGCCAAAGCGGATCTTCTACAGACTAAGCTGTGTATAAAAGCACAGAACTTTTGTGAAGAATGACTCTCAGGAATGTCACCCCTATGCTTGTCAAGGAGTGGAGCATTTATAGGCGAAGGCTCTACATCACTTGGTGTCCAATTTAACCACTTAAATCACTCTGGTTGGGTGACAGAGGAATATTTGATCATGCTCTTTCATCGTACTTGTGGTCCCCATGTACCACTGCACCTTCTCTTTTTAACCAATCGCTGTATGGACACGCATACGTAAATGCAACCACCAACCTGAATACAAGGAATAATCCTAGTCACATCATTTGTCTTTATCTTCAATTCAGGTTGTTATCTTCACTTGATTGTCAGGCACAGATTGGGCCGTTTGTCAGCACCAATCTGAACAAGTATCTCCAAGCTGACTGCTAGTCCTAAGCTGTCTTCCACTCTCAGCCTAGTCCTCTATCTTCAATCCTCCTCTACGACTTGGATTGAATGCTATTACATTTTGATGCAGCTTGAATAATACTAGCTTCCAAAATATATAACAGTTACAACATATGAAGCATGATCTAGGTTAGAGACAGATAGCAAGCTGTGTGAGCTTAGACTGACCCAGATCAGATTACAAGAACTCAAAGATTACTAAGTGTTTATACATCAGATTTGTCATCATTAAATTTACAATTACATTGGGACTCAACAATCTCCCCTTATTTGATGATGACAAAACCTAATACACTTTTTCTAACTATCAGCTTGCAAAGAGTCAAATAAACATAAACAGAAACTGTGACCCTTTGAATCTTTTGGGTTCTTTTCAATCTTATATGAAACAGAAACTGCTTTTAATTGATAAACATGAAATACATTTGAGAAATTACATTACTTGGTGAACTATACATTTAATTTCCCAACATCTCTACAGCTTCATGTTTCACTTCAAAGGATGGGGCAATGGTTACATCTAATTTTCTATCAAGGCCTTCATCAATCACAAACTGTTCATAACCATTCCCTTTCTCACTTAAAGCTTGACAAAATCTATAACGAGCAAAGAGATGCATATGAGGTACCTTCTCCAGTTCAGCAGTTCTTTGGAAGACCAGCTTACCTCTTGCATACACAAAGTACATTCCATGCTCAGGACTTTCAATGGACAAACCACTTCTTGGATTTTCCACACCAACAGGTAGAGACAGATTGAGATGTTCAAGCAGCTTGTCAAGTGCATCTGGTGATAACTGACCAAGAAACTCTGAAGGATTTAGATTCTTGATGAAATCTGCATGATCACCTCCAGGAGCTTTAGGTACAACAACTCTTCTTCTCTTTCTTCTTAAGGGCTCAACAGTCTCATCTTCTCCAATTACATCATAAGTGTCAGGTCTTGGCAGCCCAGATACATCAATATTGAACTTTCTGATGATGTCAAACTTCTTCTCTAGGGCTTCAAGAGCAGTCTGTTGATGGATTCCTGGTGACCTTATTCTGATGTTGTGCAGTTCAACCCATTTAGTGTAACCAAGTTCATACATCTTACCTAGATCACAAGTTTCACTATTTATTTCAAAACCAACTCTTGTGATCCTGATACTTGGTTCAACTTGTCCTTTTTTTCTCTTTAGTTGTACACCAGTGATCTGCTCAGGATATTTTCTTTTATGAATTCTTTCAATAATTTTTGTCTTGTGATGAGCTTCCCACTGGTCATGAGCAATGGCACTTTGCTTTACATCTTTAACTTTCTCTGAAGGCTTGGTATGAACCACCACAGACTTTCTTTTCTTTGAAGTTGTCTTGCCAGAGTCAATTTTTAAATCTTTATCTTCATCAACTTCCTTCTGGTAAGCTTCTTGCAAAGCTTGTGCAATGTGTGGGTCATTTTCAGTTTCATTTGCAATTTTAGCCTTCCTTTCCCTTTCCAGTCTATCTTCCACCACCATCTCGTGTGCTTCTTCAACTGTGACACATAATTCAGGAGCTTTTTTGTAACAACCGCCTTAGAAATAATTTAAATAAATCTATGATATGTTCTAGTTTCGAATATGTGCTCACATGAAGGTCTATTGAATCTTAAATCTTGAATTATAAGACGAGTCTATGGTCTATTGTGATAAGAATATTAGGTTTCAAGACGTAAGCGATTGTATTCAAGAAATTCTAGTCCGAAAATGTTTCATTTAGACCCTACATTTATTAGAATCATTAATTAAGGGAAAACTATAAAAGGGTTAGAAAACCCCATTTTTCCACTTCTTCACCATTTTCTCCCCATCTCACCTCTCTCTCTCTCTAAAAACACACATACATTCACCATCTTCACCCACAAAAATTCATCATTTGATTTTGAGTTGTTAAACCAAGATTTCGTGCATTTTTAGCTTCCTTGTGATAATCAAAACATATTTCTAGCATCGATTTTTAGGTAACCACAACAAATTTTGAGATTTTCATCAAAATAAAAGTTTACTTTTCAAGCGTATGTTCTTGATGATTTGGTCCATTTTGGTGTAAAAATCGTGTTAAAAGTTAGTGGGGTTTGTGTCTAAAAGTGGTTAGTAACCTTTTCGTGATCAAATTTGGGTCGTAAACATGTCTTAATCTTCAAAACCCTCGTTTTTGTTTGAACAGTCCCAAATTCGTCCTAAAAACACTTAAAACGAATTTAGTATCCTAGAAACGAATTTAAGTCTTCCAAAACGAAGTTAAGCTTCAAAACGAACTTAGCAAACGAACTTAAGCTCCAAACAAACTTAAGTCCTCAAACGAATTTAAGGTCTATCTTCGTTCAGATACATCTTACGAATTTAAGGTCTATCTTCGTTCAGATACACCTTACGAATTTAAAGTCTATCTTCGTTCAGATACACCTTACGAATTTAAGGTCTATCTTCGTTCAGATACACCTTACGAATTTAAGGTCTATCTTCGTTCAGATACACCTTACGAATTTAAGGTCTATCTTCGTTCAGATACACCTTACGAATTTAAAGTCTATTTTTGTTAGTTGTAGAAATCAGATTTTATACTTAGTTGTAATCCAAGTCTATCATGTACAAGGAAACCCTAATTAAGGTATAATCAAGACATATTCGATCTTGTTTATCAAAGTGCGAGTTCAAAGACGTTCATTACGAGTTTAGTGTATGAAAAACACTGTTTGAGTCAAACGTTTAAAGATCTTTAGTGAACCAAATCATCAGTACATCAAGGACACTTAGTGAATAAATAATCACGAGAACTAATACATGTATCCATCTATGCTCAATGGTTTGTGATTAGGTTGACATCAAGACATACTTGGATTCGAGTAGATATATTTTACTATATCTGTGCTTATACTCTGTGCTCGCAGAACTACGTTGTAGCAGATCACTGTGAGTCTTCGTAGCCCCTTTTTCTTTACTTATTTTGGGGTGAAAGGAATACTACTCATGCTTTTATACATGTCGTAACTACTTTTACTACTCTTCGGCTATTTGACTACTTGATACTATTAGCCGGTCCTATTGAGGATTGTGTGTGCTCTATTGATACTATTGGTCGGTCCTATTGAGGATTGTGTGTGCTCTATTGATACTATTAGCCGGTCCTATTGAGGATTGTGTGTGCTCTATTGGTACTATTAGCCGGTCCTATCGAGGATTGTGTGTGCTCGCTTACTTATGTGCAAGTTGGTCACTAGCCACTACATACTACTTTACACTTGAGATCTATTGACGGCATAAAATGCTTTTATACTACTTGTTTATACTCAAACCTACGAACTCACCAACCTTTGTGTTGACTCTTTTAAGTATTCCTTTCAGGTAATCAGGCTAATCGTGGCTAGGAGTGGTAGCATGGGACTATTAGCAGACTTCAGGATTTAGGGTTGGAGTTTGCATGCTTGTACTTTGTGGTTGGTGGCAATATGCCCAATCGTATCCCCTACATGGGACTTTTCGTACTTGATTTGATCATTTTTGTTGAACTTGTGTGTAATAACTACTACTATGCTTGTTTGGTTATGAAATTGACTATTTATGTTTATTCTAAGCACTTATTTAGTATTCCTATGTAACATCCATGTGCTCGTGTGCTTTATCTTACATACCGAGTTTTCCGCCGCTGTCGGGGTGTTACATTTTTCTGCAGCCAACTCCCAATCTAATCTATCTTGTTCAGACATCTTCACTCCACTAGGACCTTCCTCTTCATTTGTTCTCTTCTTGAGCATAAATTGGTCCAGAGTAATACTGTCTTCACTTGATGATGAATCTTTAGGTTTTTCTTGGGAAGCTGGATCAACTTGCAATGACACAGCTTGCACAGGGACAGCTTGGACAGACTTGTCAGATTTGTCAACTTCTTTTTCTTCCACAGATTTCATCCTTATATCTTCATCACTTTTCTCCCCCTCAGTTTGATTCTTCCCTCCTTCATCTGTTTCACCTTTATCAGACTCAGACTCTGATATTTTTATCTTTTCTTTATCTCCTCCTTCACTTGATCCAAGCACAACAATTCTTCTATCATTAGCTTCTCTCTTCCTTTTCTCTTTGAGCAGTCTTTCATCCAGCTTCTTTATGTACTCAGCAACCTTCTTGTTAGCTTGATCTCTTTCTCTTTGCTTTTCAGCTTCCTTCCCCAACTTCATCTTCTCCCCCTTTTTGTCATCATTACCAGGGGCAGAGGAGACTGGTGTAGCAAATACACCACTTAACTTGGTAGAAATCAACTCAACATAGAAGTTTGTGATACAGTATGCTCTGTTGAGATCTATGTTGTCATTGTGGAGATTAGCTATGTTTTCTTTCACACTTTTAGCAACATCAACCAGTTCCTTCTTATATTCAGCTTGATTCTTTGTGGAAGTTTTGAGTTCACTGGTGACATCTCTTGTGAATTTAGTTGCTGCCTTCTCAATCTGACTCAAAGTACTCTTGTTCACTTCTTGTTCTTCATTAATGTCCTTGGTGAACAGATTCAGAGACTCAGTCAGCTTCCTTTGATTTTCTTGCATCAAGTCAACTGCCTTCTTCAAATTTTCTTCTAGTGCAGTCTGAGCTTCAGACAATTTTGTAACATTTAAGTTCGTCAATTCCTGATCCTTTTGGATCTTGTTCAAGCTTTTAACCAGCTTTGAGTTCTCAACCTTAGAGGCTGATGTGAACACAGTGAGCTGATCTACCACATCTTTTAATGAGATGGTGGCAGCTTGAGAAGAACTTGCAGTTTGCCTAAAGGCCACTGACTCTGGAAAGAGCAGTCTGCAATCCTTAAAATCACGGTCATAGGGCTCATATAGAAGGGGGTGGAGTGAAAGAGAGTTTTGGTGAATTTTGTCATGAGAGTGAGTCTCACGAGCAGATCTTTTAGAAATGATGTTGAGCTGTTCAGTTTGAGTAGGATTGTCTTGAAGTTCAAACTGAGGGCCAGTGGGAATATGTTGATCATGAGGTTGATCAACTCCTCTAGTGGCATCTTCCATCAGATCATCCCTTGAGGATGGATGGGCAAGCTCTTCATCGAATGAAGAATCACTCCCGGAGTAAGTGATTTTATTCTCATTGACATCGTGAGGACTATCAATGGTTCCCTTTGCTACACAAGGGGCTAACATGACCTCCCTTAAGAGAGCCATGTAACCTACAGGATCCCTCTTTCCAATGACGGATGCAGACACAGACCCTGCAGGTGTAATGTTAAGGGTAGATGATTGCCCTTCAATAGAGGTATGTTGTGTCATCAAAGTATCATGAGGGAGAATGGTGGCCTGTACCTCTCCTTGTGATCTAGAAGAGGCATTGACAGCCAGTGATGACTCAGAGTGTAAGATAGAGGGAGTCTGACCAGCTTGGGGAATGAAAGCAGTGTCACTTAGGCGTTCGATACTAACATCCTTTGGCTGATCATCCTCAGGCAACATGTGCACAGACTCTCACTCTATTTGGATCTGGGATGGATCCTCTGGGTTCCCTTTAATGATATCATCAACCTTTTGGAAGGCTGATGATGATGAATCTGGTTTTGACACAGTATGACCTTGGGAGGAGGTCTTTCTTTCAATATCGTCACCCTGTTGGGAGGGTTGCATAGTAGCAGTATTCCCTTTTATCTCGTCTACACCCTTTTAGGAGGATGCAGATGGGTTTGGTGTAATCGGTGGATCAGCTTGGGTGGCAAAGTCATCTTCGGAACGTTCCTCAACGTCCAATGCACCATGGAGGAGTTTAAACTTTAAAAATGGAATTTTCTCAACCCCAGAAGCAGATCTTTTTCTTTTGGATCTTTTCTTTTTAGCATCGGCAGGCACTATGTCCTCAACGATGTGTTTTGGAGAGTTGGATTGTAAAATTTTGGTGGAGGATGTGGTTAGAGAGGCTGATGATGTGCCCAACTCTTCACCCTCTTTTGTTAGAGAAGAATGAATAGATTTGGAAGAGTTTGAGGGAATAGAAACATGTGTACCTTGGTTCCCCTGATTGGCAGATTGAGTGTTAGACTCAGATCGTGTCGAAGAAGGGACAACTTCCTCACTTCCTTCTTCCAATTCTCTGTTTCTGCAAAAATCAAGGTAAACTTGCATTGCTTGGGTCAGACCCTGCACAGTTATGTTAGAAATTCAAAAATAGTGCTTAGTTGTATTTCCTTATCTTTGTTATTTTGTATATGTAATATAAGGTTGAGGGGGAACTTATGTATTTTACTTAGAGTATAAATACCCCTCAAGCCTTAACCTTTTGTAACCTTTAGTCACATTTTGCTAATAAATTTTCCAAGATTTCCACACACACACAAGTCGTCTCTCTCAATACACACACTAACACACACACATCCACCATTGTTATTCACCTTACTTCCGCACACGAACACGAACGATTTCTGCTATATTACATGTGGTATCAGAGCAAAACAACAATCTGTTGATGATCCAGAACAGATTCAATACAGATTCATTGAATTTTTGTTCAAATTCTACTTCGTAGTGTTCAAAGAAAACTTTTGCCGCCATTTCTGTTCTTCAACAACTTACATTTAATTTCTGTTCAATTTTCAAGTTTTTGTTCACAAATACATTCCAAATCATATTTCAAAACATCCTGTTAAGTTTCAGAATCAAATTCAAAGTTTTGATTAAAAATCAAAATTTTAGAAAATTTGATCAAGATTTGATTTTCACAATTAAGTTGATTTGAGATATGGAATTGTTTTTAGGGTTGTGCGCGATCATTTTCTGAGCATTTTGATGTTTGGATCACATCCTAATTCTCAAAACTGAGTGAGAATTGATCAATTTTGTATCAAAAACCGTCTGTTTTGTCTGTTCTGTTTGTATCTGCAGGTATACCAAAACAATCTCTGTTGGAGGAACTAAAACGATCTCTTTTAGATCGTTCTAGTTTTTGAGCCATTTTGAAGTTAAAACGATCTAATTTAGATCGTTCTAGCTTGTGTAATTCTGTATGAATTGTGTGGTGTGTGGATCGTGATTCTGAAGTTGTTGTGATTGGGAATCACACACTTCCAAATCATTGTGTTACTCTGCCCAAATTTTCAAAGTTTTCATACTTAGAAATTTTTCACCCAAAATTGTTAAAACGATCTAAATTTAGATCGTTCTAACTCTTGTCTAAAATTTCTCAAAACGATTTCTTTTTAGAACGATTTCATTTTTTTTTACTTTCTTCTTTCTTCTTCATCTCTTAGAAAACTTTTTTCCAGATTCTAAAACGATCTAATTTAGATCGTTCTAATTTCATTTTTTTAAATACTTAGAAATTTTTTCAAAAATCTAAAACGATCTAAATTTTTAGTTTCATTTTCTAAATCAATTTTTTTTTAAGTTGTAATTCAATCATTTCAAATGACAACAATCAACATCAATTCAGACATTTCATCAAGAGAGGTACAAGTTTTTACTCAAACTGATTACTTGTCTCTTCAAACAATTGCTGATACTTTGACAATGCAAAATCTTACTTTGAAAACAAATTTGAATATAGCTAAACAAGAGTTTGATAAACTTAACGAAGATTTTTCTCAACTCTCAATAACTCATGATGCTCTCAAAGTTAACTATGACTCTTTGAAAGAAATGCATTTGTCAAGTAACAGTTCTCAAGTTGTTTCACCCAATGCACATTTAACCAATAAATGTCAAGACCTTGAAAAGACTGTCCATTCACTCAAGCAAATCATTGAGACCTTACAGCTTGAGAAAACCAATGAATGGATAAGAGCAAATGCAAGACAAGCAGATGTTGAGTTTCTCACAAACAAAATGAAAGATATGAGACCAAATTGTGAAAAACATGAAAGATAGATTTCTGACTTAAATAGTTCTTGTTTTCTCAATGGAGTTGAAATTGAAACTCTTCAAAAACAAGTTGAGGATTTGAAAGCCAACATTTTGTTCTATCAAGAGAAAATCTACAAAATAGAACAAAATCCTTTCTTAGATTTCACTGCTTATTACAATAAATCAAAGATTGATAAATCAGTACTTATTTTTGGTTTAGGTTGTGAGAATCCAGCACATTTAGAGAAAATTCAAAAAGAAGATCTTGGTGCTTTGTATGATGAAAAATTTCTTCGCCTTGGCATGATTCAAGAATTCATCAGACCATCTGAGAATGATTTTGAGTCAGATGATGTTGAAAGACGAAAACCAACTCAAATAAACATTGATTATGTTGCTCTTAATGATACTTACAAGAAAACTCATAACAGATCAATTTATGAGTTAGAAGAAATAGACAACATTTCAGTGAAACAAAATGAGTCTCAACAAGTGTCTTCACAATCAATTTCTCACAAAGCTTATATTCCAACTACGATATTGGAAAAAGAAATTGAAAACCTAAAACAAAAAGTTGAGTCTCAACAAAAGGTCATTGAACATCTGAAAACTCAAGATTATTCCCCAAAGGTAAGTGAGACCACCCCTACCCATATGATGATTAATCATAATTCTGATGATTGCTCCACTCCATCCAATGGGAGTGAGAATTCTACAAAAGTGATGCAGGATGAAAGCTTCTCTTCTCAAGAAATTCAAGATATGTCCAAAACAATGTTATCTTCATTTTTCAAGATTGAAGAGAAAATTCAAGCTTTGAAGGCTAAACGTCTTGATTCTGTCAAAAAGGTACTTTCTTTTGAAACCCCTGTGATCACACATAATGACAAAAGTAAAGTGATTTTAGAGCATAAAATTGAGATTCCTGAAAATCTTAAGGCTAAAGCAAAAGCATTGATTGAAAAGATGACTATCAAAACTGGTTCTCAACCAAAAAGTCAATCAAAAATTGAAAAAGGAGTTAAACAACTTTCTTTCAAAAAACCTGAAGTTGAATCAAAGAAGGAATCTAAATCTAAGATTGCTTCAACTTCATTTTACTCACCCAAAAGTCAGCTTGCACCAACTGTCAAAGGCAAGAACACCATTAAGGTTCATGTTTCATCTGTTTCTAGAACCTCTGCTCTTAAAACTATCTCTAAAAATAGTACAATATCCAAGATGTCAAAAACTAATCAAGTTTTCCTCACAAAAGAAACATCTAAGGGTATAACTATTTATAGGGATCAGTATGGTTGGTTCACTATCAAAACTCCAAAGAAACAGAATCCCAAATCTTCAAACAATAACATGACAAATTTTTTTAACCCAAAAGGACCCATTCAACAGTGGGTACCAAAAACAACTTAATTTTTTTTGTAGGTAATAAAGGTATGTGTTACGTATTTCCACTTTGGAAGATATTCAACACATGATCCTGGAATGAGTTTCTGATCAAAGAAACCATCTCAAATAAGTGCTCATTTCCAATACGCTAACTTGCCTCTGCATGTTTTGTAAAAATCCTCTATATCTCTAATTTCATTCATTATTTGTCAAACATTGATGCTATGCCTACGTGCAATATGCTTTATATCATGCAATGTTTGAGGGGGAGAGAAAGATAATTCATAAATCAAAGGGAAGTTAAGGGTCTTGTTCCAAATCGTTCTGTGATCATTCTTTCCATAACATCATCAAATTTCAATCACATCCACAGGTACTATCTCGGATTGAATGTAGATTTCATTTTTTCAATTTTTCTTGAATTTTTCATTTATGTTAGTACTTCTGTGTTGACTGTGTGAATTAGAAGCATGTTTAGGATATGTGTAAATGATTATTACATGTTTAAATGCTTTGTTTGATAATTTTGAAAATTCAAAAACCCTTCCCCCCTGTTCTTAAAAAAACATGATCAGAGTGTGTGTTTAAAAGGTATGATGCATTTCAGTTTAGATAAGTTGTGTAATGATAATGTTAGTTTGACTAGGGATGAATGTTATGCCATGCTCAAATTGCAGTTTGATCCATTGAATGTGAATTTAGATGTATGTTTGGCTAACTGAAAAGTGTTTGGCAAAAATATTTTATTTTAGAGTTGTTTGATTCTAAAACGATCTAAATTTAGATCGTTTTGATTTTTAAACGACTTGGAAGCAAAATAAGTTTACCATTCACCTTTTATGTTCTATTCATGTTATTTCTTTGTTAAACCCTTGAGACTGAGACCAAAACGATCTAATTTGGATCATTTTTGGGTCTGAACGCTGTGTGGTTTGAGAATGAGTTTGAAATTCGATTGATGGGTAACTGAATTCTTATGAATTCGGTTCGCTCAAATCTGGTACTTTTAAGTATAATGAGAGATCATGAATTTGATTTCACTTTATATTTTTAAGTGTTAGAAAATATTTAAAAGAGAAGTGAAGTTTTTCTCAAAATTTTTCCAAAACGATCTAAATTAGATCGTTTCATTTTTCTTCACTTCAAAAGTTTTTAACAAAACCTAAAACGATCTCTTTTAAATCGTTTTACTTTTTCTTTCCCATACTTAACATTTTTTTTCTCTCTCACATGAGAAACTTAAAACGATCTCTTTTAGATCGTTTTACTTCCTTTTTCCATACTTAAATTTTTTTTCTCAAATAAAGGTTTAACACGATCTCTTTTAGATCGTTTCATCTTCAGTTTTCCATACTTCATTTTTTTAAATCTTTCAAAACGATCTAAATTTAGATCGCTTCATTTCCTTTTAACTGAGTTTTACTCAGAACGATCTAAATTTAGATCATTCTGATTTTTTTTATACTTAGAAATTTTTTTTTCCTTTCAAAATTTTTATTTTACTTTTATTCTTGTGTGGTGTGACAAACTGTTTTGTATGATCATATAATTGTCATATATTTTGGAATATGAGGAATCGAACACCTTTGTGTACTTTCTTATTATTCTCAAATATATCATACTTATATGATTATATCTTATTTTCAAAGTTATATACATATCAAAGTATATAAGAGTACAAAGAATTGATCGCCTTTGTGAACTTCTTTGTAAACTTATATATGGAAAATATGTATTTAACTATTCCATGTTTATTTTCTCATAACAAATGATTTATAAAGGATACACTGAGTTGATCGCCTTTGTGAACCTCTTTGTATCTTATATAAATTGTTTGTGTGAACCTTGTTATTTGCTATTCAAATATTATTTTTCCGTGTGTGTTAAAAGTTTTATGTCTTAAAACAGAAAATTATAAAAATAATGGATCATCAAGAAAAGGTTAGACATGATGAAGAGATTGCCATTAATGAATCAATAGAAGAAATTCTTAAAGACGGAAATTCCATCAATATAAGAAATAATCGATATCTGAATGATCCTTTCAATGCTCCCGGCTTTCCAATAATTTCAGCAATCTTCAACAATCGTCCTCTTACTCATGCTCTCACAGTAGATGTTGATCTAGCTGAATCATATTTATTTGACATGTGGAGATCTATTATCTTTGTGCAACCACATGATCCATCTTCATCAAGGACTAAAGCCAAAGTTAAATCTCCAGAACTTTGTAGACAAGGCCATTTTCAATTTGAACTTCGTTCTGGAGAGACCACATATGACTTCGAATTCAATTTAGATGATTTCAGAAGATATTTAAGGCTACCAGAAGCAAACTCAAATGGGAGAAATGATTATGATGTATTTGAGTCAAATGATGTGATGTTTGCTGCCTTGATATCACTTGGTTATGATGGTCCTTTAACAAAAACAACTGATTTCAAGCTGAAGAAGTTACCAAGAATTTGGTACTATGTGTTTTCTGTTCTCAGCAACTGTTTACATCCATATACAAGAGGAATGGATAACTTGACCCAGACAATGCTGTACATATTTTATGGGTTTGTGTTCAATCAGCACTACGACATTGCTCAACTTCTTTGGGATCAACTGATAGTTGCAGTAAATGGGAAAATATCTGCTCCCAAGAAGTATATTCCTTTCATAAGATTTCTCTCAGAAATTGTCCGAAGTATAATCAGGAACAAGAAGCATATTCCAAGACTTCTTGAAACAGGGAAAGTTGTTACTCATCCATTCAAGTTTGTTAGACTCTAGTATCCCTAACTATTCTTATCTGATTCCATCATTTTTACTTGATATGGTTTCCGATGCTGAAGATGCCAAGAAGGAATATCTGGACTGGATTAGAACAACTCTGGGACCGGAAAGCCTCCCGGTTCCTACCCAAGTTGTGCATAGGTTGCCAAGTGAGGGGTCTAAGAGGAAAAGAAAAGAGAGTGAGGTTGAATCCAGTTCAGGTAGGCTAAAGAGTAAGAAACAAAGAGGTGAAATGTTTGTGATAAAGTTGAGTAAGAAAGTGCATCAACAAAAGAAGAAGAAAGGAAGTTCTTTAAAGAAAAAGCAATTGAAAAGAAAAACACCAGCTGAACCTTCTTCTCCAACATCTTCTGAGAATACTATCTCTGAGTCTGGGACTCCAAGATCTATCCGATCACCACTTCCTAAAACTTCAAATATCAGAAGATCACCATCACCAAGAACACCATCACCACAAAGACATTCTTCACCAATTCAAACAACTCCACTACCAGAAATTCTTACACCAGAACCCCCAGCAATGCCTCAATCACAAACAATTCCAACTCAAATTCCTTCATCAACAATTTTTACAACTGTTTTCCTATCTCCTCCACCGACATACTTTCAAGGCCGCAGGAAGTCCATTCCTGTTAATATCAAAAAGAAAACATTCAAAAGATCTCGCTTTGAGAATGATCGTTTTTCCCGAGCTGAACTAGAAGATGTGGCTGATTCTGATATTGATTCATCTGATAATGAAGCCAATCAACTTTGCTGATGATGTAATGGACATCCCGGAGGAACAAGGTGGAAATGAGGGAGGAGATGAAAATGTGAGAGAGGATGAGAGGTCCGGGCTAGGTATAAGGCATAAAGAAAACGTTGGCCTTCCATTAGTCCAAACCACAGATAATCGTCGGGTTCGACCTAGGATAGAAGACAAGAGCTCCCAACTCTTGCACGGTCAAACCTCCACTAGCCATTCGGAAGTCTCTCTACAGACTGACGTCTCATTTCTGCATGGGCAAAATCCACGTAATCCATCCCAGTCTCCTTCAGAGTCTGTGGATGTTGAAGATAAAGAGACATCTGCCCCTCTCTTGACTTTCGTTTCTGCACGTTTGTCTAGTACCCCTAGGACACTTACACCGATTGTTGTACCATTTGCACATCTAGGTGATGCTGCCGGAACAAACATAGAGAGCTCGGCTTTAGTGCCCTCTCAAGGATTTTTTGGAAGTCCTTCCATTGCTAACATTATGCCAGCTTTGAACGAAGGCACCCGTGTAGCTGAATTGGCTCAGCGACAGTTTGAACTCTCTCGAGCTCGATCAGTTGCTGCAGCTATTCGTGCTTTGGGTTTAATGGTTGATCTAAGTGACATCGGTGTTATGTTTGTCCACTTTCTAAAGGATTCTGGTTGTGAAGCCGAATCATCAACTGTTGTTCAAACTCTTGAACCAACAGGAAATCCTGTGACAGTCATGATGTCGTCAGGTCACTCAGTAGAACCACTTGGAACTACTGATGTGTCAGCTTCTGTTACTCCTGATACTCCAATTTCTGAATCTCCAGCTGTTGTAACATTATCTCCGATTGTTCATAATCTTGTGACTCATTTGGTTGAAGGGATTGAACAAGAACAAGAAAGTGTATTACGTGCTTCAAGATATACTATTACTGGTAAACTTCCCATGGCTCAAACCAGTTCTTCACCACGTAGATTGCTTACTGGTGGTACACTTAGAATTGGTTCATCTGTTGTTACTCCAATCTCAACACCTACTACACCTCATATTTCAACTGTTACAACTGTTATTCCTTTGTCGTCTCAACCAATCATAACAACACCACCGATTACTCAATCATCTCCAATTTCATCACCAACACCCCCAGAAATTCCAACTTCATCAACTCAACAATCATTTCCTGATCCTGATTCTCCTGATTATTCTTCAAGTTCTCCATCTTCTTCAGAATCTGATCTTAGTGATACTTATTTGAATGACTATACTGCTAATAGGCTTCATGAAAGTGGTATATCCACTGATACTCTCATTATGGCAGTACTTCGTCGATTAAGATCTGAAGAGCCTAATCTCAACCCACCAAAGAAAGCTATCTGTCATTCAATTCTTTCATATCTACATTTCTTGGATACTAATACTACTCATAAGGCTGAAACTGAAGCTCTTCGAAAGAGATTAACTGAGCTTGAACAACAATGTCGACCGGCCACTATCTTAAGGAGTCGGGATGATCAAAATCCGGATGATCAACCCGAGGGGGAGAATGTTCAAGATAGTGGAGAAGGTCATAATACAACACAAGAAGCAAGTGTTCAAGATACAACAGAAGGAAATCAAGACCAAAGTCAAAGTGTGGATATTCCTTCATCATCTCAAGCTCATCAAGTTCATAATTCTGATTCAGATGATCTGCCTCCGCTTGTTAAATACATCTCTCACTATTACTCAACTACATCAAGTTCTGATCAATCAAGTGATCCTGATCCATTTCAACCAGGAAATAGGACTGATGATGACAGTGACTCTGATTCGGATGATTCTAATGATGCTTCACCAAGACCAGCTATGTCTCAAGAACAATTTGAGAAAGATATCTTTGAAGAGATTGTCTATGATCTGAGAGATACAAATAATCTTGACACTCCAAGAGAGCTTAGCATGGGTATTAGACATCCAAGAATCACTCGAGACAAAATCTGGCAAATCAATGAAGGGTATTTTTATGAGAATTATGCACAAATGCTAGATTTGAATGTCAGACCTGAAGAATTAGTATGCAGGGCAAGATACATTGAAGAAAGAGCCTTCCCGATTTACTGCTCATCTGGGGAAAGACTCAACATGACCTTAAATAGGTTGAGACCATTCTTTCTTTTCAGACATCAAAATCAAAGGGATGCATACTTAGAAATGATGAATGTTGAAAGCACAGTAAGAAGTGAAGAGTGGTATAATCAGTTCCAGAGTCCAATCACAAGTGTGTTGACATTGATTGCTCCAATCAAGTATCAAAACCAAAGACTTGTCCGATTTAGAGTTCAAAGAGCTGATGGTCACATTTATGTTGTTCATGAAGAATCTTTCCAATACTTGCCAATCTCTGACATTCTCTTTCTCTACAACCAGTTTGCTCATTTGGTTACAAAGACTCCAGATCAACTCCTTGCTTATGAAGCTCTGAAGAGTCATATTCAGGCTTTAATCAGATATTATGAGTTTAATGATTTCCAGATTGGTCTAGAAAGGAGAACAAGAAGAATTAATCTCACAAGACCAAATCAGAGAGTAGGAGGTTATGAGTTGAATTCTTATCAGATTGGAGATCCAATAGAAGAATTGGATGGATTTGTTTTCATTAACAGCTTCAGAGGAAAAATCTTTGTCCGTGCATCTGATTTTCCCAAGTATTCAGATGGCACTTTGAAATATTGCTTATTCTTCCTCAGAGCCATACATGATAATCCTGATCCTAGTGAAAATGAAAACATCTAGATTCAAAGAGAAAGACACATAAGAAGGATTCAAGAAACAATTGATATGCGTCAAAGAGTTAGAGATCTTATTGCTGCTAGAACTATTAGACCAAGAGAAGGAATTATTCATACTGAGACAGGTTCATGGGTTCTTTGGAATCCAAGTCATGAACGAGGTCCTCATAATATTCCTCCAGTTAACTTTCAAGATAATATCAGATTGCCCGATGAACGTCCAGAAGGTGCTAACTGGCATTTCATTCCTAAGAGGTATTGGAATGACTCTTGGAATAGTTACAAGAAAAGAGCTTTTTGGAATTCTATGAAAGATAAGCCATCTACATCAAAAGCAGCTCAAGATTACAAGAAAAGAAAGAACAAGAAAAGACGAGCTGAGAAAAGAAGGAGGAGGAACAGGAGGAACTGATAAAAGACAACCAAGCACTAAGGGGGAGAATGTTAGAAATTCAAAAATAGTGCTTAGTTGTATTTCCTTATCTTTGTTATTTTGTATATGTAATATAAGGTTGAGGGGGAGCTTATTTATTTTACTTAGAGTATAAATACCCCTCAAGCCTTAACCTTTTGTAACCTTTAGTCACATTTTGCTAATAAATTTTCCAAGCTTTCCACACACACACAAGTCGTCTCTCTCAATACACACACTAACATACACACATCCACCATTGTTATTCACCTTACTTCCGCACACGAACACGAACGATTTCTGCTATATTACAAGTTACCTTGGGACTATTGAAAATATTGTTGTTAATGGGCTTGCAGATAACAGTCTGAGCAGAAGCCATACAGAAATCGTTTTCAAGGGTAGCCTCAATAATCAAACTAAAAAATCGTACATAAGGAATGGTGAGTGTCTTCTTACTTACACGATCAACCATATCCTTAAAGATTGCATCAGCAAAGTCTATTCTATTCATAGTTACCATGGCATGAAAAATTTGAAGTTCAAAATGTTAGAAATCCAAAAATAGTGATAAATTGTTATTTAGATTGGTGGACTTACTTATTGTTAAGTTATACTTTAATGATTACTAAGGTTGAGGGACTAGTTGTGATAATTAACATATGTATAGGGATAGACTATAAATATCCTCACACCTTAGAAATCAAAAACAAGAAGGAGAACAACATTCCTTCCATTCCTGTAACCGTTTACACACACACTTAATTCTAATCATCCTCTTTCTCTCAAAAAACACACACTCCCACACCAAGAACACACACACATCTAATCCGTCATTGAATCTGTGAATTCAGTGTAGAAATCGTGTTATTTACATGTGGTATCAGAGCAAAACATCATGCTGATATCAATCCATTATTGAATTCGATCATAGATTCAACAAAAATCAAATTCAAAACCCTTTTTTTTCGTCCATTTTTCTTCATTTTGCACCTATCAAATCTCATGAAATCATAGTCTTTTGTTCACCAATAGATTCGTGATAGTTTAAAACATATTGGCGCGATTTTTAACATTTTGATCTAAATCTCGAGTTCGAATTTTAACATTTTGGCGCGATTTTTGGGTTTCGAATCTGTTGTGTTTTGTGTTGAATTTTGTTTGTAGAATTGTAGCTGAGGTGAAAACGAGCAGTTTGCAAGTTATTTCAAGTTCTAACTCCCAGTAATTCAAAAGATATTGAAGTTTTTAGAAGTCATTAATGGAGTTTATGAAAATAACTAATTTCCTGATGAAGAAGATGACCATAGGACGATCTTCACTAGGACGATCTCTCTCAGAATCGTCTTAGTCCTTGAAACCTCAAATTTCATTCTTGTGATTTGTGGCTTGTAGGACGATCCTCTCAAGATCGTTCTGACAAGTGTTTGGGTGTTGTGAAGTGTTTGATTGTGGCTAATTAATCCGAAAGGATTGGTTTGGTCAATTCAAATACTTGGAAAATTCTTTATATTTGACAATTTTAAGACAACAAGCTAGGACGATCTTCACCAAGATCGTCTTAGCTCTTGACCCTAGAACGATTTCATCAAGATCGTCTCAGTGTCTCTTTGAAAGTTGGTGTGTTTGGTTGTTGTTCAAAGTTGTTGTGATTGGGAATCACACACTTCTTGGGTAACTGATCTTCAAGATTGGTTTTTGCTCAAATTTCATTACTTCCATTTCATATTGATACTCTGTCAAATTTTTTTCAAAATACTTAGAAAATTTCATCAATTTCTTAAGTACCCCAGGACGATCTTCCAAGACCGTCTCACCTCTCAAATCTCAAAACGATTCTCTTCAAGACCGTTCCATTTCTCACTATTTTCAAAACAATTTTCTTTAATTCATTTCATTTCTCATTTCTCAGAAATCCAAAAACAAACCTCAATTTAAATTTCATTTCATACTTAGCCAATCGTCTCACTTTTTCTTCTATTCTAGGACGATCTCCATCTAGCAAGATCTCATTCTAGAACGATCTTCATCAAGATCATTTCATTTCCTGATTTTCTTCAACTCTTAATTCAATTCAAGTTTCAAATCAAATCTTTTTCAAATGGCTTCCCGTGAAGCATTGGCATTGGGTTCAGATACAAGACCTCCAGTTCTCTACCATGGTTCTTATGGACTATGGAAGAAAAGATTTATGGACTATGTGGAACGTCAAACAAATGGTCACATGCCTTAAAGATTTCATCCTTAATGGACTTGCAGTTCATCGCCATCCCACTACTAAGGAAATTCTCACTCTTGATCTTTTGAATTTTGAACAAAAAGATCGAACAACTGCAGATAACAGAGCAAGATCATGCTTTTATCATGCTCTAACAGATGAAATCTATGGCTCAGTTGATTCTTATGAAACAACCAAGGAGATATAGGATGAGGTGGCTAGACAAATGGAAGGAGCTGACATGACTTTGACAATCAGATTGACCAATGTTTTGACTGAGTTTGACAACTTCAACAAGTTACCAAATGAATCTCTTGAGAGTGTCTACTATAGGTTTTGCAATGTCATAAATGAACTGAGGAACAACAATGTCAAGAAAACAGAGATTGAGTTGAACATCAAGTTCATCAAAGCTCTTGGTCCAGAATGGGATGATTTTGAAACTCAGATCAAGCAACACCAAAATCTGACCAAGTTTACCATTCATACTCTCTATGAATCCTTCAAACTCAATGAAAACCAAGTTCTAAGCAAAGCGTCATCAAGCAAAATGCTAGAAGTTGTATCTTCTGATCCTTTGGCATTAATTGTTGAGAGGAAGGTTTCTGAAGCTCTTAAGAAGCAAATGGTAGTTGTTTCTTCATCTGATGAGGAGGGAGATGATATGTTGGCTACAAGAGATGGTGTCTCAGATGAACTATATCAAGCTCTTGCCGCGGTAACAAAACATTTCAAGAAGAAATTTTACAAGGCGAGGCCAACAAACAACAATCTCCGCATTTCTTCTACAAGTGCATTTCCCAAAAAGGAACACTATCATTCCAAGAGTTATGAACAAGGTGAATCAAGTGGATCAAAGCATGGTGAAAAGAAGGAAGGTTGTGAGAAAAAAGTTGTTGAGAAGGGTAAAGCATCAGACAAAAAGTGCTACAATTGTGGAATACTAGGTCATTTTGCTATTGATTGCAAGCAACCTCGAAAGCGGGACTATGAGTACTACAAGCAGAAGATGTTGTTAGCCAAACAAGTTGAAGCTGGTCATGCATTGCTTGCTGAAGATGACAAATGGCTATTGCTCTCAGATGATGAAGATCTCTCTGCTAATGTTTGCTTTATAGCGAGGATGGCCAAGGACAAGGTCATATGTGCCAAATCGAGCTTTAATATTTGTAAACTAAAACTACCAAAGAACTAACTATTACGCACTCACGAGCAGTGGACCCGATCGTTTGTAATACAGCAAAGAGGTAAGTCTGAGTTCGTTCTCAGGGACTGTGAAATGATTAATTGCTTGTTAAATGGTTTGCAAAACAGGTGTTGCTCGAAATTCCCTTTGACAATTAAACAAATTGATTTGCCACTTGATTGCATTAAATTAAAGAAAGATTCAGACAAAATAATTAAAAGTCATCCACCTTGACTTCCCTTGACTTTAAATGTGATTGCATTTGATGAGGAACAAATTCTTAAGAGTTTGAAAAGTAGTCGTGACAAGATTAAACTATTCACGTGGTACCACCATCCATGAATAATTTATCGATCCACCTGACTAGTCTAATTACCCGAGCCGGTACCACCAAGACCAAGACAATTCTTCTAACAATAGTTTTTATCTACTTATCAAATTATCAATTGAACCTATGTGACAGTAACGTGGTACCACCAACCGATATCAATCACATTGACAAATTTAATCTTTACTTAAAATGATATTCACTATCATACCATGAACTAGTGATAATTACTTATAGACAAGTAACCGTTTTAAAATCACATACACATTCGACTGGTACCACCAACGAAGAATCATATGCAACCAATATCGATTTTAATTAAATGAAAAGAATTAAAACCATCAAGATCACAGAACAACGATAATTAAATAAACCCTTTTAAATTAAAAATATAGCAATCACATTATCTGTCTAGTTTCATCAAGATGGACGATTAAGCAGTTAGCCACTCATGATCAATTCACAATAATCAAAGAAACGGAAAAGAAACATGAAGTACCAATTGTTTGAAGAAAATAATTTGCAAGACAATAATGTAGATGCGATCTAGATGGGTGCCCGTAATATCTTCAATGAGTCCGCCTAAGTGAAACACTTGATTGGAGAAGGAAGAATCCTGATAGAGCAGCTCCTAAAAAGAGTTTGAGTGCCTCGAAATTCGTGCCTAGGGTTTATATTTATACCTCTTGAAAAATAAGGCTTTAAGTCGGCCGTTGACTTTTGTTGACCAGCCTCCCACTGCGGCGCAGTGGTCATGTGAAAGACTCCACTGCGTCGCAGCCAAATATCACTGGAATTCCCTTCGTATGCAACATGGATGACTGCGGCGCAGTGGGATCGTGCATGCCATCCACTGCGGCGCAGCCAAATATCTCTGCCAAATCTTCACGTGCAAAAGGGTGACTGCGGCGCAGTGGGCTCGTACACACCCACCACTGCGGCGCAGTCGTGCCCTACGACTTGTCTCTGTTGACTTGCTTGATCACTGAGGCGCAGTGATCCTCGATTACGACCACTGCTGCGCAGCCAAATCTCACTGGACAAAAGTCACTCGTGCATGAATAACCACTGCGGCGCAGTGGGCAAATGTGCATTTCCACTGCGTCGCAGTGGACACAAAAACTTCGACCACCTCGTTTTCAACTTTCAACTCGCCACTTTCATCATTTCTTTTGCATAAATCAACTCTCGACTTCATGAATTATTGTATTAGCCAATAGTCTTCCAAATGTGAGCCAAATGACTACGTAACCTGCTAAGCGCCTGAAACTACTAACAAACACCATAAACGCGCCAAATGCACACAAAGTAGACTTAAAACATATAAATAAATGGCCAATAATGATGTGGGTAATGGGTATAAATTAGTCACATCAAGGTCTTTGAAGCAGAAAGCACTGATGATGAGGTAAATCTTGACTTTACTTTTTCATTAATTAAAGATAAAGAGTCATGTAGATTAGCTTTGTCAAATTTGACAACTCATATCAAATCTTTAGCCAACAAAATAGTGTTTCATTTTCTAAAAGTGAATTTTCAAAACTTCTTGAAGAACATTCAAAATTACTTTTTGAATATGATGCTATTAAACAAGACTTTCAAACATATAAAGATCAAGTGTTGGTTAAAGAATGTGAGTTGAATGCCTCTCCTGATTCTAAGTTATTGCAAAAATGTCATAATCTTGAAAAGACCATTCATGATCTTGAAATCCAAAAAACAAATGAATGGCTTCGGGCAAATGCTAGACAAATGGATGTTGATATTCTTAATAAAAAGCTCCAAGAAGCTAAACCAAGCAATGTTGAACTCGAAAGAAAGATTTCCGACTTAAATCATACTTGTTTTCTGAAAGGCGTTGAGATTGAAAATCTTGAAAAACAAGTTGAGGAATTTAAAAAGAATATACTTTTCTATCAAGAAAAGTTATATAAAGTTGAGCAAAATCCTCTCTTGGATTTTACTGCCTATTTCAACAAGTCGAAAATTGACAAAACGGATCTTCTTCACGGGTTGGGATTTGCGAATATCACTCCATTACAAAAAGCCAAAGAGGAAATTGAACCTTTGTATGATGAAAAATTCCTTCGACTTGGTATGATACAACAGTTTATTTGTCCATTGGATGACGAGTTTGAGACTGATGAAGTTGAGAGAATACCTGAAGATGAATTTTTGGTTAATTATGATGCTATAAATGCTTCGTAAAAATCTAAAGAATCTTCAATTTTTAAATTGGAAGAAATAGCATCAAATTTTCAAAATCAAGAGTCCATAGGTAATTCACCTAAACCAACTAAAATGTATGTTCCAACCACAATTTTGGAAAAACAAATAGAAGGTTTGCAACAAACGGTGGAATCTCAACAAAAAGTTATTAATCACCTCAAGTCTCAACGTCCGAATTCAGAGGATAAATTGATTGTTGTTGATACTAAGAAAGTTTGTGTGAATGTTTCTACTCAAACTGACCTAAGTTTTTTAGTAGACTATTCAACCCAGACTACATGTGATTCATCTACCAATACCTCCACTCAGATCTTGACTGATTCTCTTAAGTGTACTTGTCAAAATGTTGCTACCTTTATAGCTGATGATTATGTGCAATCTGATTTATCCAATGAAGAACTTGCGCATAGTTTAGTTTTGATAAACTTCTATAGGTTTTTCACATGCAATACTATTGATGAGTTAGTTATTCACCCTAAGCTTAGTGTTAGTATAGGTGTTGATACTTCTACTCAATTTTCTTATGAGACCAAAGATGTGTTAGTTCAAGTTGACCTAATTTCCGAGACTACCCATGATGTGAAGTTGGACACCAAGATTCATGATTTTTCAAAACTTTCAAAAGAATTTAAAACTATTCAACCTCCAGTGAAATTCTTCACAAAAGATGATTTTCATAAATTCATGGAGGGAGAATATGTTTTTGACTCAGAAACTGAGAAAAAGATTGAATCTACCAAAATCAAAGTTGAAACAACTGAGGAATCTTAAAATCCATTTTCCAAAGCTCCAACTTCATAGTATTCAAAGAAACGAGTTAATTCCAAACTCGTCAAGACTGAACCAGAGATCATTAAGTTAGAACCAAAGTGTTCTACCCCGGTTAAACATATCAAAAGGAACAAGCTGAGACCACTCTCAGATTAAAGTACACCAAAGTGAAACTTCCAAAAGACTATCCTAATGTTTCTTCGTCTAACTCTCGATCTAGTTCTCTACCTAAGGTGTCTAAATCTAGCTCAGTTTTGCTAACTAGGGATACATCTAATGGTGCAACTAGATATAGGGATAGATATGGATGGTTTTCACATGACAAACCAAAGAAACAAGAAGTTTCCTCATCTCCAAAAGATTCTAAAAAGATGAAAGTGTTTAAAACCCCTCGTTCTAATCTTCTTAGTGTCAATTCAACAGGTGGAAAGAGCATAAATAGTGATACTAAATGGGTAGCTAAGTCATTAGTACCTAAGTTCACTAATGTTGAGAAAAAGAAGAAAAGGCGAAGGAGAAAGGCTGGTAACAGGAAGAAGAGTGTTCCTATTAATTCAAACAATTCATCTATGTTAGACAATGTTAATGGTGTCAAGGCAAGGCCTTGTGTGTTTGTAAACAACTTCAATTCTTGTTCTCGTGTGGTTGATTTGAATGCTTGTAGACATGTTACTTTTAATTCATGTGTGAATGTTCGTACCTTTTATCCAAATGTGCTTATTGATGATGTGCTTGTTAATGCTTATGTTGATTCTAAAGCATGTTTGAATGCAGTTCCTAAGTTATATACCCTGCCTATGTTAACTAACCACAAAGGACCCGTCTTCAAGTGGGTACCTAAAGTCGGTTAAATTTCTTTGATTGCAAGAAATAACCATCTGTGTTTGGATACTCGATTCCGGGTGTTCAAAACACATGACTGGCAATAAAGCATTGCTCAAGAACTTTATCGAACGATTCATGGGAACGGTTCAATTTGGAAACAACAATTTCGCTTCTATCTTAGGTTATGGAGACATTGAATGCAATGGAATTGTCATCAAGAAAGTTCACTATGTTGATGGGTGATGCGTGTATTTTAGTGCATATTTTATTAAATCGTTTTGCTCGTAAAAATCACCCAAGTTTTAAATTTATAAAACAAGGATATACTAATAATTATATTACACACACGGGCAGTGTACCCTGTCGCGTATAGTATAGCTAGTAGTAAGTCCAGGATCGTCCAAGGGAATTAGCTTAGTTGTTAATAACAATATTAAATCTAATCTAAAAAGAAAGTGTAAAATTGGGGGGTTGTGATCGAGTTGTTACGTCCCTTAACAAACTACAAGTGATCTTTTTGAAAGCTTTTAAATGACTGAAAAGTAAATTTTGGCGTAAGAGGAGCGAAAGATAAATCTTAAGGTCGTTACGGCTGAAAAATAGTTATTTAACTATTTTTTCATGAAACGAGTTTATTTGATTTTTGTAACCAGAAATTATTTCAACCCCCAGTTTATAATCAGACTGTCACTATTCGATTGATAAACTATTAAGTTAAAATGTGATTCTAACCTTGAAATGGTAAATTAAGGACAATTAACTTCTACTCAAAATGAGATACCAACGACTTCTCCACGTAACCTTGGTGATCTACCCGAGTAACTTGAAAGTAATTCCAACAACTAAAACTAAATCTTCGTTAATCTTAACGAAATTGATGAGACTTTTCGCACAATAATTTTTATCGAAACCAAATTTATTATTAACTTCTAAATAACTTCAACGAACAATCTTCTCACAATTATTAACCGAATTAACTAAACTTTAACTTGAGATTAACTTAAGATTTGAACGTAACCAACTTGATTTTACAAACTAAGAATAAAAATAACTTTTGGTGTAGTTGTTGTGCTCAAGACTAGACTAAATGGTGTGGAGAACCTTCTCCTGAACACACCCTCAATCGTCTGCATGCATGCCATATTTATAGTCCAAGTCTTCAAATGTATGCCATGAATCATCTGACAAAAGTTTAGGTATACAGTAGTGAATAGCAACCATCTGCACCAAATAGTATCCAAAACGTGCTTATTGAAATGTGAATCTTCCAATTCTATGTTGCAAATATTAATTGAATGGGGTCGAGGTGATTAATGTCGCTTTCATGTTTTATCTTCGTGCTTAAAACTTCCAAAACGTGATCATGGTGGCTAATTCATCACAAGTGATCAACATGAAACTTGTAGATAATAATCTTCTGAATCCGTAGAAAGTTGAATCGTCTCGATCGGAGTCCGAATGAACAAACCATGGCCAAAACAGTGGAACAACATTTTTATTATCTTTTTTAGTGCATTTCCCATCAATTTCCAATGCAACCTATAAAAACACTTATGCAGGTAATAAGTAACTAAAATACATTAATTTACATTGAAATGGGTCATATTTATATGTTTAATGGCACGAAAATGCTCAAATAAATATGTATAATTTGAGCGTTATCAAATTCCCCCACACTTAAACGTTGTTTGTCCTCAAGCAAACTATTGTTTAAATGTAACTTCCTTGACTTTGACTTTTCCACATTCGATTTTTCAAAAGATATAGAATTATTGCTAATTCTATGTAGTTTAAATTAATTTATGAAAATCGAGATGTTCAAATCGCTCCGAATGATCTTCAAGCAAGAATATACATGACTTAGCACCTCTCAATGATAGTGTATGATTCTCACATTTCTAAAATATCTATCAAGCTAAATATCTCAGGAAGGTGTATATTTGAATCACTCATATATGGCCAAGTCATGTTGCACAAATAATCATAGGCTTGTAATAGAATCACTTCTCCACCGACATGGCGTAAGCACCTAGCATGATTATTCAAAGAGATAATTTAATTGGTTGTAATGTTTCTGAAGGTTTAGGTTTTAAGGGGCAGGGAAAGGCATATGGTATATATTAAAATGGTTTTAAAAGATAAATTATAGTCTAATCCAGCACAACCGTGTTATTAGTTGGCACAAACCACAAACTCTTAAGTTGACTATTCAAATACAAAAAACATACAATAGATCAATCCGGATTGACCATTGTGATTTAAAATATTCTAAATGACTTAAAACCTTTCGATCCTTTGCTCCAAAATACATAAATTTTATGCCCAAAAAGTGATTTGTCCTAGGGGAATACCGATAGACAGTCCTAGTTCTTTTTTTTCTCTCTTTTTTTTTTTTAATAAATCACACTCCTACTGTGGTCTTCAGAATATTTAAACTATAGTGTCCTTTGTGTTCCCTAGACTAAGTCCAATGTCATTTTGGGGTTCATGCCACTTAATTTGCTCATTGAATTAGAGTGTTGGCAAAATATGGAAGATGGTTTTGGTAAGTGTATTTTGAAATTTTTTTTTTTTTTTTTGGTATGATGTGGTGTAAAGTATGGGTGATAAATGAGTAACAAACAAAATGTAGATTGAGTTATGAAACTGGTGAAGATGAAGTGATGTAAGTTGGTTGTTTTTAAGGAAGAATTGAGAATTGGGTTGAAAGATGGAATCCAACACTCCTACAAAGTTAGCGAACTATGATGGAAACTTTCTTATTGATCCACCTAACCACATACATATGTGCATTAAAGCATTTCTACATATGTATTATTTTGAAACACTTTCTAAACTAACACACACAAAGAACTTTTTTTTTTTTTTTAACTTAATTTTACCCTGTAACAAATCGGTATTTTTCTTAACGAAACCATGACAAAATCACTTCTTTCTTCATCGTAGATCAATTTGACAAAAAGATTTAGGAATAACAAAATTTTATAGCAAACTGAACATTTTCTCAAAATCGATAATTTCCAAAATGACATAATACTAACAAAACATCCCAAACCTTCCAATCAAACCAAGGCAACTAACAACCCACCATGGATTCGACTATGGGTAGTTTAAAGAAATAAACAAGGCTAGGCTCAACATGGTTTCTAAGTGTATCTAGCACTAATAGTGAGTGCTACAAAAATTTTGGCTAACTTTTTTAAAAATCATGTTTATCCTAATATTACCTCTTTATCCAATCATGCAATCACAAAAGTGATCTCACTGGGGTCTCGATATGTATCGACTAGAACAAGTTCTAACATTTATTGCAACACCGGCACACCCATAGCAAAGACGATATCGATGCATTAAAATATAATGCTAATATAGGCTCAAAAATCCTCACATAATTGGGGTACGGTTATAAATGTGCGAGTCATGCAATTCTATCGTTTTGATTGCTCTGTCAATCGAGATACATCTCCCAATTAAAACATTAATGCCAAGGAAAAATTTTCTGTCACTTTTAAAGATTTTTATTAATGTGTCAGAAGTGACTACTTTCCTATGAGGACAAACGTCAGAATTAATGTACATTTATTGAAAATTTTATTGAAATTTTTTTAAAATTGACCTAAGAATTTGATATTTTTTATTTTTATTTAAAGAAAAACACACATATTTATAATATATTACAAAGTAACAATTAATTATCCCCCCACACTTAAGATATACATTGTCCTCAATGTATTAATCATGTAAAATAACGAGTGTAAAAAGGGAAAGAAAAACTTAGCCAGATTAATTGTTACGCTTGATATTGCTTCTTAAGTACGTCTGTGAACCTTTTCCGTGAATGTGTTCCTGAAATAACTTTAACACGGACTACAAAGATAAAATCGGTCTTTTAACGTCAGATTCCGAGATGGTTATTTGAGTTTTATCAAATAGTCATAAATAGATAATTTTAATTTGTGCCCTTTTCCACCGGTTACAGTATTTCAGGCGCAGGGACTTAATACTACCGAACACAAATTCAAAAATTATTACTTAGGACTTGTTTTATAAAAATCAAATGTTTTGAAAAACTTGTTCCAAGATTATTTAGATAAAGGAGTTGTAGAACTAATTGGAACTGAAAAATACACACATTGTAATTTTTAAAATTTTTTTTTTTTGTTTTTTTTTTGTGTTTTGTTGGTTTTTTATTTTTTTTGGTTTTTCAACGTAAAAATAATGACATCTAGATAATTACGGCAATCCACGCTTTAGTGCCTCCTCTTTAAGTGGTACAAGTTGCTCACACATTCTTCCAAAAGCGTAGCCTCATTCGTTCAATCGTATATTTACATAACAATCAACAGGGCCGTCTCTACATAGTTGTCGGAACTCGTGATTAGAATACGTTTGGTTGTTCGAGCATGCCCCTTCATGGGCAAATTTGCCGCATTTGTAACATCTTCCAAGTTTTTGTGCTCTTATTTTAGCAGCTGATTTTGAAACACCAACACCAAAACGTATTTTATTGGTCTCTTGCCAACATTCCTTTCTTACTTGATCACACTTATTCTTAATTACTAAAACTAATTCGCTTGGCATGCGATTTTTATTGTATTTACAAATCATTGCGTACATCACAAGGAAATGATTATACTCGTACTTTTCTCGCATTTTGAAAGATAGGAAAGTAAAAACGAAGAATGGGGGGAGAGGACTAGTTCTTTAAGGTCTGCTAGTAGAAAAGACCATGTTTCCTAGACTATTACTTTTTTATGTCAAACCTATTTGAGCCATTTCTAATCCAATGGTCTTTTAGATCAACGGGTTGTCGAAAATCGTACCTTTTATTTGCCAGCTCTTCTACAAGGTATTTGAAAGTATTATGCCCCATTTGTCTCCCAATCATTCGTTTGGGTTTTCCATGTAACCTAGGGAGTGGATAGCTAGATACATGTGCGGTGCAACATGTTGACTGATAACCTCTAGTAGTCCAACGGGTGCAAGTTCTTGGAATTCATGTACATGAGCACACTGGAAGTGGGAGTTTTGATGTGTCATATTCGACCCCATTTAGTTCCACAATAGTACTAGAACTGTGACACTCATATAGAATTCTCCTTTTATTTGAAACTGGTGCCCTAAATTGTTTCCTCTGAGTTTGCTGATTGGAAACATGTCATTTCCACCATTTCTCCTTTTCCTTTTTCTTGCTCAACATTGAGGTCATTTATCCAATTCCATGAGGCTACTACGTGGTCCTCAAATCCCGACGCAAATACTGTTTGTTCTCCAGTTGGTAGCCATGTTTGTGAAGTAGATGAACTACCGGGGTTCATGGATGACGAATTAAAATTCGGTATTTGTGAATTAGTGTGTTGCCAAGAATCAGTGTATTTGTGGTGCTGCTTGATCTAAAATGTCCGCTAAACTACCTTGGGTGTGGCAAGTAGTTAACAGATTTTTCCAAAATTTGTTTTTGTCCATGATTGTTTGGTGTTTATTTGATTTGCTAAAAAGAAGTATGAGAAGTTTGAAATTCAGAAGGATGTGAAAGTTACTATTTCTAGGAAAAAGGAAAAACAAATAAAGAAAGAAAAATCGAGTTGCCTCCCGCAAGCGCTAAATTTATTAAGGTGAGTCGTTAGCTAGACTCATTGTCCAAAGGCTTATTTAAAGTTGTCACAGAAGTCATTTGTGACTTCCACACCATTCTCAGCTTCCTCCTCAAGGAAAAGTTTCAATCGTTGACCATTCACGACAAAGGTATTTCCTTCTGTCCCCACAAGTTCTACATATCCCGAGGAGTATGCACGTTTAACCTCGTATGGACCTGACCATCGTGATTTAAACTTTGGTTGCTTGAACTTGTACTTTGATTGAAATAAAAGTACCTTGTCTCCTTCTTTGAATTCCTTAAATCGAAGCTTTCGGTCATGCCATATCTTCGTTCTCTCCTTGTACAGACGTGAATTTTCATATGCATGCCATCTCATTTCGTCTAATTCATGCAATTGTAGGAAACGTTTTTCACCAGCTTGAATCAAATATGTGTTGCAACTTTTCAGTGCCCAATATGCTTTATGCTCAACTTCGATTGGTAGATGACACGTTTTGCCATATAATAGCCTATATGGTGTGGTACCAATTGGCGTCTTATAAGCTGTACGAAATGCCCGTAATGCATCATCTAACTTCTTCGCCCAATCTTTTGGATTATTGTTCACATTCTTTTCAAGGATTCCTTTCAAAGCTCGATTCGTGTTTTCAACTTGACCACTCGTTTGAGGGTGGTAAGAAGTAGAGAAATAGTGGTCAACACCGTATCTCTTTACAATTTTCTCTAGTTGGGCATTTGCAAAATGACTTCCACGATCACTTATTAGTCCTTTGGGAAACCCAAAACGACTAAATAGGCTTTTCAGAAAATTTATGACTTCTCTAGCATTGTTTGTTGGCATAGCATTAGCTTCAACCCATTTTGAAACATAGTCTACAGCAACAACAATATATTTGAATTTGTTGGACGGTGGGAACGGCCCCATGAAATCTATCCCCCAAATATCAAATATTTCACAGAGTTGAATTCCATTTTGTGACATCTCATCCCTCTTAGAGATGTTTCCAGTTCGTTGGTATGCATTGCATGTTTTCACGAGTGTGAATGCTTCTTTGAAAATTGTTGGCCAATAAAAGCCGGCGTCAAACACCTTCTTCGCTGTCGTTGTTGGCCCGTAGTGTCCTCCAGCTGGTCCGTAGTGACAATCATCAAGAATCTCACGAGTTTCAACTCCGTACACACATCTTCTTATCATTCCATCGGCGCATATTTTAAACAAGTAAGGGTATTCCCAAAAGTAGTTCTTTAAATCAGAAAAGAATTTCTTCTTTTGTTGATGTATTAAACCTTTAGGAAGAATTCCACCAATCAAGTAGTTAGCAAAATCTGCATATTATGGCGCTTCATCACCCTTTTCATCGCTCACCTTCATGAGGTATTCGTCAGGGAATGCGTCGTTAATTTCCTCCTCCTTTAGTTCCTCTTTATTTGGGTTCTGAAGTCGACTTAAGTGATTCGCAGCAAGGTTTTCAGCTCGCTTTTTGTCCTTGATCTCAATGTTGAATTCTTGAAGAAGAAGAATCCAACGAATGAGGCGTGGTTTAGCATCTTGCTTGGTGAACAAGTACTTTAGGGCTGAGTGGTCGGTAAAGACTACCGTTTTAGACAAAACAAGGTATGGTCAAAATTTATCAAAAGCAAAAACAACGGCTATGAGTTCTTTTTCAGTTGTCGTGTAGTTTTGTTGAGCTCCATTGAGTGTTCTACTTGCAAAATAACTTTGGTCGAAAATATTTACCCTCACGTTGACCTAAAACAGCTCCTAAAGCAAAGTCGCTCGCGTCACACATTAACTCGAAAGGTAACGACCAATTAGTTGCCACCATAATTGGTGCGTTTGTGAGTTGTTCTTTCAAACTTTCAAAAGACTTGAGACAATCAGAATCAAATTCAAAGGGTCGGTCTTTTCTAGAAGTTTAATCATGGGACGTGCAATTTTTGAAAAGTCTTTTATAAATCGACGATAGAATCCTGCATGTCCTAAGAAACTTCTAATCGCTTTGACATTGGTAGGTGGTGGTAATTTAGCAATAACGTCGATTTTTGCTCTATCAACCTTAAGTCCTACACTAGACACTTTATGTCCTAACACAATTCCTTCTCGTACCATGAAATGACACTTTTCCCAATTTAGAACTAAATGAGCCTTTTCACATTTATCAAGCATTTTATCTAGATTAGCCAAACAAGTGTCAAATGAATCTCCAAAGACGGAGAAGTCATCCATAAAAACCTCCATGGAAGTTTCTATCATGTCTTGAAAAATCGCGATCATGCATCTCTAGAAGGTCCAGGGGCATTACAGAGTCCAAAAGGCATTCTCCTATAAGCATAAGTTCCAAAGGGATTTGAAAATATCCCGAAAATCCATCGAGGAAACAAAAGTATTCGTTTCCGGCTAGTCTTTCAAGCATTTGATCCATGAATGGTAGCGGAAAATGGTCTTTTCTGGTGGCGTCATTTAGTTTCCTATAGTCAATACATACTCGCCAACCAGTGACAGTTCGTGTGGGTACTAATTCATTACGTTCATTTGTAATCACAATCATCCCACCCTTTTTAGGTACACAATGGACAGGACTTACTCAGGGGCTATCGGAGATAGGGTAAATAGTTCCAGCATCAAGTAACTTAATTATCTCCTTCTTGACTACATCTTTCATATTTGGATTTAGCCGTCTTTGTCTTTGAACAACAGGTTTTACATCATCAACAAAATTAATTTTATGTTTGCAAAATGACGGGCTAATTCCCGGTATGTCAGATATACGCCAAGCAAAAGCACCTTTGTGGGCTCTAAGAACATGCAAAAGTTTTGTTTTCTCATTTTCAGACAACAAAGATGAAATAACAACAGGTAAAAGAGACTCCCCTTGAAGAAATGCATATTCCAAGTTGCTTGGAAGTGGTTTGAGTTCTAGGTCCGTAGGTGGCTCTTCTAGCGATGTTTTGATTCCTAATCTTTCTTCATTCTTTATTTCTTCAAATGTCTCGTCCTCTGGTAGACTTTCATCAACGCTCAAGTTCATTATTTCTTTAACTTCTTCAGGTTGTATATCTCCATCTCCTTCATCTTCAAATTCTCCCCAGATACTATCAACGAATTCCAACAGTTCCTGCATACAATCATTCACATTTTCGTCAATCACATCAATACGAAAACAATCATCATCAATGGAATATTAATGTTTCATTGCTTTATCTATAGTAAACGCCATTCTATCATCTCCAATTCCTAAGGTCAATTCCTTATCTTTTACACGAATTATGGCATCAGCAGTGTATGGAAAAGGGCGTCCTAAGATTAATGGTACTTTACTATCTTCAGTCATTTCAAGAATTACAAAATCAAATGGAAAAGTAAAACGTCCAACTTCTATTAACATGTTATCGGCTATGCCTAACGGGTATTGATATGAGTGGTAAGCTAATTTAATGCTCATTCTAGTAGGTTTTAATGCTCCCAGAGACAATTTATCATACAAAGAATAAGGCATCAAATTAATGCTTGCTCCTAAATCCACTAATGCATCACAAGTTAATAATTTTCCAAATGAGCAAGTAATTATGAAACTCCCTGGATTGTTTAGCTTTGGTGGAATCTGATTTTGCAAAATGGCTGTGCATTCTTCATTCAAAAATGCGGCAGACACCTCCTCCAACTTGTCCTTGTTGTTCAATAGTTCCATGAGGAACTTGGCATAGTTTGGAATCCCTGCAAGTACATCAACTAATGGCACATTGATGCGAACCGCTTTGATCATCTCAAGAAATTTTCCATATCTTGCTAGCCTTTTTTCCTTTCTCAACCGTTGTGGGTATGGAATTCTTGGTTTGTATGCTTTTAGTTGATGTTTGTCAATTTGTTCGGTGGAAACGGTAGAATTCTTTTTTGTTGGTTTTGGTTCCATTTGAGTCTCCTCCTCCAAACTTTCATTGTCACTAAAGTTATCTTCTACAGGTTCTGGTACAAGTTTTGATGATTCGGTAGGTTTTGGACTTTCAGGGCTAACGAGAGTGGACCTTGTAGAAACGACATTTACATGCTCAGTTCTAGAAGATGGGGGTTGGTATTTTTGGTTTGAGTTTGAGCTTGATGTTGATGGTCTTGGATTTTGTTGTGTGTTGCTGGGTAATGAACCAGTTGGTCTATTTAATGATGTTTCAAGTAAGCGATCTAATTTCTTTTCCAAATCATTTATTGAAGCTTGGTGATCGCGAAGGCCTTGATCTTGATTGGCTTTGAGGTTATCAAGTCTCTTGAAAAGTTCAAGGTTGGTTGTTTTTTGAAAATTCATGAAGCTTTTCATTGTTGCTTCAAGTGATGTTAAAGTGGTTTCCTCATTTGACTTTTGGTTCGGTTGTGTGGGAGCTTCATTATGTGGTTTTTGTTGGTGATCTTGGAAATTCTGGTTGGGTTGGTTTTGGAAATTTTGGTTGTTTCTAGGGTATCTTGTAGAGAAAGTGTTTGTGTGAGAATTAAAACCATTGTTAAAATTCCCTTGGTTGTGGTTTTGACCCCAACCACGTTGGTTATTTCCTTGGTAGTTATTCTGCACATAATTTGCTTCTTCTTCAACTCCAGTTATGTCACACTCTTCAGAAAAATTGTTCCCACCACCATATGAGCAACCATACTTCAATTCGTTCATTTCTTTTTCCATGCTATTGAACTTGTTACTGAACATGTTCATCATGTTATCAAACTTTGCCTCCATCCTTGAGCTTTCTTCCTTTGCTTCCACAAATGCCACCGACTTCCTTGTTGGTTTGTTGTTGAGACCATTGCTTTTTGACATTCTCATCATTACCTTGTCCTCCATGACTTGATAAGCTTCAATCGGGCTTTTTTACAAAAATATTCCACCACCAGCAACGTCAAGTAAAATCTGTGAATTGTCGTTTAGATCATTGTAAAATATTTGTGCAATTTGTAATTTATCTAGACCATGACCATAACAGATTTTAAGCATCTCTAGTAATCTTATCCAAGCATCGATAAAATTTTCTCCATCATTTTGCTTAAAACTCTTGACGTTATTTATTAATTGTTGTTGTAAACCTGCTGGAAAAAATCTATTTGCAAAACTTTCTTTCATTTTGTCCCAAGTGTCAATTGACCCTTCTTCTAAACCATTAAACCAAAGTTTTGCATCCCTTGTTAAAGATAACGGGAAAAATCGTAACTTAACAGGGTCAACCATGTCTCTACCATATCTAAACATTTCACAAATTTCTTCGTATTCTGCGATGTGTTTATATGGATCAGAAAGATTTTTACCATCAAATTGGTTATCTTGAATCATTTTCATATGGTTTCCTTTTACAACAAAATTATCGCCTAATTCAGGTTTTACTATGGCTGAACCAGGAACTGGTGCCATAGCACGTGCTCTATTCCACATGGGTTGATTAAGTCTATCTAATGGGCCTACCATGTTGATTAATGGTGATTGGTTTGGTTTTTCAAAAACAACTTTTTCTACTTCAGAAAGATTTGACGTTCCTATGTTGACAAAACTATTACTAAAATTATTTTCCAAAGGGTTTTCAAGTTTTCTTAAAGATTTCTTTTACTTTTTAGAAAATGATTTTTCGGGATCGGTTAACGGACTAACGAATGGTTCTTTGCTGGTTCTTGTGTTCATTCACTGCAAAAACAAAACAAATAAAACCGTGAAAAGCACCTATTCTACGAAATAAAACATATAAAAATAAACAGCTAAAAATAAAATAAGTAATAATAAGAAAGCGAACAAGAAAATCATTAGTGATGAAGTCTTGAATTATTTTTAGAGTTGGTCATACATATATATCCATATTAGTCCAACAATCCTCAGTCCAATAATCCAATTTTTATTTATTATTATTATTTATTTATTTATGTCTACTTGAAACTCATAGGTCAAGAATCGGAATAACTCAAGTGAGGTTAACCACAATCCTGGTCAAGGTTAACAGGATTCGAAGTAACCACTCTGGTTATGTTACGTTTTCCTTACCACAATTCGTCAAGCAAACTTTATTAATACAAGTGTAACGGAAGAATACTATTATTTATTATTTATGTCTTACATATATATAAAAAGAAATGAAAATATAACTACTTGATATGGATGAATTAATAACTACTTTTAACAGATTAAATTAATTAAACTAGATTACACCATTTTTTAGTTTTTAGTTTTTTTGATTTTTTTTTTCAATATTCAATATGAACAAGATTATATAAACAAACAAGTAATGTAACTTTTTAAAAATAAATTTCTAAAAAGGATCAATTAAATTTAATATTATTAAAAACTACTCATAACTTAATTCCCCGGCACCGGCGCCAAAAACTTGATACGTGTATTTTAGTGCGAATTTTATTAAATCGTTTTGCTCGTAAAAATTACCCAAGTTTTAAATTTATAAAACAAGGATATACTAATAATTATATTACACACACGGGCAGTGTACCCCGTCGCGTATAGTATAGCTAGTAGTAAGTCCAGGATCGTCCAAGGGAATTAGTTTAGTTGTTAATAACAATATTAAATCTAATCTAAAAAGAAAGTGTAAAATTGGGGGGTTGTGACCGAGTTGTCACGTCGCTTAACAAACTACAAGTGATCTTTTTGAAAGCTTTTAAATGACTGAAAAGTAAATTTTGGCGTAAGAGGTGCGAAAGATAAATCTTAAGGTCGTTACGGCCGAAAAATAGTTATTTAACTATTTTTTCACGAAAAGAGTTTGTTTGATTTTTGTAACCAGAAATTATTTCAACCCCCAGTTTATAATCAGACTGTCACTATTCGATTGATAAACTATTAAGTTAAAATGAGATTCTAACCTTGAAATGGTAAATTAAGGACAAATAACTTCTACTCAAAATGAGATACCAACGACTTCTCCACGTAACCTTGGTGATCTACCCAAGTAACTTGAAAGTAATTCCAACTAAAACTAAATCTTCGTTAATCTTAACGAAATTGATGAGACATTTCGCACAATAATTTTTATCGAAACCAAATTTATTATTAACTTCTAAATAACTTCAACGAACAATTTTCTCACAATTATTAACCGAATGAACTAAACTTTAACTTGAGATTAATTTAAGATTTGAATGTAACCAACTTGATTTTACAAACTAAGAATAAAAATAACTTTTGGTGTAGTTGTTGTGCTCAAGACTAGACTAAATGGTGTGGAGAACCTTCTCCTGAGCACACCCTCAATCGTCTGCATACATGCCATATTTATAGTCCAAGTATTCAAATTTATGCCATGAATCATTTGACAAAAGTATAGGTATACAGTAGTGAATAGCAACCATCTGCACCAAATAATATCCAAAACGTGCTTATTGAAATGTGAATCTTCCAATTCTATGTTGCAAATATTAATTGAATGGGGCCGAGGTGATTAATGTCGCTTTCATGTTTTATCTTCGTGCTTAAAACTTCCAAAACGTGATCATGGTGGCTAATTGATCGAAAGTGATCAACATGAAACTTGTAGATAATAATCTTTTGAATCCGTAGAAAGTTGAATCGTCTCGATCGGATTCCGAATGAACAAACCATGGCCAAAACAGTGCAGCAACATTTTTATTATCTTTTTTAGTGCATTTCCCATCAATTTCCAATGCAACCTATAAAAACACTTATGCAAGTAATAAGTAACTAAAATACATTAATTTACATTCAAATGGGTCATATTTATATGTTAAATGGCACGAAAACGCTCAAATAAATATGTATAATTTGAGCGTTATCAATGGGTTAAGTCATAACTTGTTCAGTGTTGGACAATTCTGTGACAACATTCTTCAAGTTCTTTTTCGACAATCTCTGTGCAAAGTCCAAACTCTAGATGGAATTGACATTCTTTGTGGTTACCGCGACGATAATCTTTTTATCGTCAATCTCGATGATAACCAACCAACCGATAATATTTGTCTCATTTTAAAGGCTACATCAAAGAATTCTTGGTTATGGCATAGAAGACTTTCTCATCTGAATTTCCAAATAATCAATACTTTGGTCAACAAGCATCTAGTTGAAGGCTTGCCTGACTATAAGTATGAAAGTGAGTATGTTTGTCCTTCTTGTGCTGTTGGGAAGATTAAGTGAGCTTCTCATAAACCGAAGAAATCTCCAAACTCATTAGCACCTCTTCATTTGCTTCACATGGATCTTTGTGGACCAATGAAAGTACAAAGCCGAAATGGGAAGAAATACATCTTGGTTATTGTTAATGATTTTTCAAGATATACTTGGGTCAAATTCCTTGCATCAAAAGATGAAACAACTTAGATTTTGATTGATTTCATCATTTTTACTTAAGTAAATCTTCAACTTCCATTTCACCAAAAGAGATATCGAAGTATGATTGGTTGGTTGTTGTATCTAACAGCATCTCGCCCAGATATAATGTTTGCAACATGTATGTGTGCTAGGTATCAAGCTGCTCCAACTGATTTACATTATCAAGCTGTGAAACGAATCTTTCGTTATCTGAAGGGTACACCCAATTTAGGTCTCTGGTATCCTAGGGATACTGGATTCAATCTAACTGCTTATTCAGATGCAGATCATGCAGGTTGTAAGCTTGATCGCAAGAGCACTTCCGGTACTTTACAATTTTTAGGTGATAAAATTGTGAGTTGGTCTTCCAAGAAACAGAATTGTGTGTCACTATCAACGGCTGAAGCTGAATATGTGGCTGCGGCTAGTTGTTGTGCTCAAGTTTTATGGATGAAGACACAACTAACTGATTATGGTTTGAAATATGATCATATCCCTATCTATTGTGATTCTCAGAGTGCCATTGCTATTGCAGTCAACACCTCTTCCATTTCTCTTCTCTTCCTACGCATTCCTCGCGATAGAGTTTACACAATCCTTATGCCTACAATTAATCATATTATATGCTCACCATCTTGGCAGGACTAACACTTCAAGCCCTTGTTGGTATGAATCTCTTCTCAAGAACAATTCTTCTTAGGTCCTTTTAGGCCTCCACAAAACTTCCAATTACCTTGCTCTCTAAAGCCTCATATCTATATTTTGGTTTTCTAAGTTAAGCTTCTTTTCAAGTACACTGGCCTAATGCTCTTAGGTATTGTGACGTAACACAATTTAGGTGAAGCTTCACACCACATCCTTTTTATCAACCATTTAGTTTTCTCCATTTTTCTTCCGTGTTCTTATGGCTCTCCATACTCCTTGCCATTTCGCCACTCGGATCCATCTCTTACTAGAGGAATTGTCATCATGGATGACACACGCGCAGTCGATAGTTCTTGGAGTTTATCTCAGGGGTACTCGTCTTTAGTCCTGGCTTATCACATAAGCGAATTATCACACTTTCATTCAAACGTTCCATGACCAGCTGTTTCCAGACCTCGTAGTTGTTTGGGACTTAGGTCAGCGATCAACTTCCTTGATCGTTGCGGCAATATGTGCCTTGAATTCTAGCATCGTATTTCCTATTTGCTTTCACTACCAACTTAGCAATTTCATGTTGTTTTCTTTCTTCACTTTTCTTGGGCACACCTCTTCGTGGGTCGATGGCTCTTGACTGTTCACTATGTGTTCTAAAATTTTTCTCACCTAAATTCATCTTATTTTAGCTTACCTCCATACAACCGTTGACCTTGGGAGAAAATCCATCACAGGTCATCGTACTTCCTCCACTTATCGACCATACTCCCCTTCTTTAGCAAGGCTTGCCTCCACCGGGTGTTGGGTGTATTCCGCTTCTTCTCAGCTTAGTTGATATGCATTACTAATAGCTCGTCTTTCGATAGTGGTTTTCCACTTGATATTCAGAGAATGACGTGTGGAGTGCCATAAAAATGAACACCTCCAGAACTACATCTTGAAGATGACGTCAATACCTTCACTTTACCATTTAAGTTTATCGTCTTCCTTTACTTTACCTTCTACACTACATCACCTTCAATGATGCTACTGAATAACTCGTCTTGAACGATAACGTATAGTCTTGCGCTTCATTCTCGATGTTCGAGTATCTTGTTTTGTTGTGATTACCCCCTTAACATTTTTCTTCTAGAAAAATGTAAAGGATTTCATGCTCTTTGTTACATCTCGCTTTCCCCTCTATGCAAGCTCATTAGCCACCTTCTTAAGTAGGTTCCTTGAATCACCTTGCTTTCTTACGTTCTTTGGCAGTTTTCAATCCGCCAAATCTTCCTATCATTCTCGACTACCTTCAATTCGTCAGATTTCCTAATCCTATTTGTAACTACTCTTGTCCTTCAGAGTAGTCCCAGATCATTTTTCATTTATCTTCAAATCGTGGGGGCACATAATTTTTATATAGCTTCTTATCCTCCTTAATTACATCTTCACTCAATGGTAACTCTGGAATTTCTTTTAATTTCCGTCGAGGCTCCATTTTACATGGATAAAAGGTCCTTTAATTCCTTCATCACTTTGAGGCCTTGGTTCAATTGCCTCTACACTCGCTCACATGTAGACCATATCCAAGGCATCACTTTCACTGGGTATACTAGTCTATAGTATCTTCTATACTATACTTCTCTGACTCGCTAGTTTCTTGAACTTCCTTGTATCGAGTGAGTCCTTCTCTTAACGTCGTTGCGAGTGGGTGGTGTTAGTTATTTGGTCTCACCACTTTCAGGTGTTGTGTCGAGTCATCCGTAGATTAAGGGAATCGTAAATCTTTGGAAAAGAAGAAGGACCATGCTTTCATCGTGTTTGGTCCTCATGTTTGTCAAAATTCACTTGGCTAGCTTCAATGTGGAAGTGAGGAGTAAGAGTTCGTAGCGAGAATAAGACGTCAACCTTGATAAATATCTTTAGGTGAGTTAAATGGAATGCTTCAACGTCGCTTGCGAAAATTTGCTTCTTTGTACTTTGATTGACATACAACATATCTTCCATGGCCTACGTTATGTTTGTGATCTAATAGCATCTTCTATGCTATATATTTATCCCAAGCCTTTCGCTTTTGGACAACTGATGACTAAACGTCATTCGCGCCTCTTGATGTCGTAGCGAGAGTAGGGTATCACTTACTCGATTTCGCTATTTTTGAGTGTTGGGTAAGTGAGTTGTATGTTGTTAGGTTATTAACTTTTGAAGAGAAGCGGTGGTGATCAATACTTTGAATTATCAAGAATGTCAAGGATATAGAATTTGGTTTCGAATGAATGAAATAACGATATAGAAACAAAAGATTCATTAAGACTCAAATCAGGCTCTTTGCGCGAGTTAAAGAAATCACTTCTATGTGTTACGTTGCCCATTGGACTCCAACTTTCGATGACGTCAACATATGCCGCACCGACTTAGATAGTATAGATAGATGTTCGTGTATACGTGTTAAAATAGAAATATTGCACCAAATTTCGAGGCTACATTCGTCACAGTGTGTCATCTAGAATGTATGGGTACGTGTTTGACTGGTGACGTTGTATCGTGATAAGGCCTTAGTGCCGCTCACCATTTGTAAATCTCCGACTTAGTTTGACATTCCCCATATGTTTTGCGCCATCTCAGATCGCATAAAAAGGTTGTGCGTAGATATCTTCAAGTCGAGTCATATCTTGGGACTATAATCCTTAGAGTATATCGTCAAACGCTCGTGAGAGGATGCTTTATAGGTGATATCGCGTCGTCGTATGTAAATAATGAATAGCAGTGTCATACGGAAAAGGATATTGAATAGTTTCAAAAAGCACGAGTGAACGAATATCAGAGGGGTACTTAATGACAACTTTCATACCTAGAAAATTTCTAGTTTATAATGAATTTCCCAAGGGCAATCACTAGTTCTCAAACGGTCGAATCTCAACATACAATATCTATCTTGATAGTAAGGACTAACCATATTATAATCATGTCAAGCAATTACTGGTTCTTAATAGTCACATCTTAAAGCATCAGAACTATCTCATAATTAGGCACAACTATATAGTCATTACATCATCTACGCACTAGTCCTTATATAACTCAACCTTAGGGTGCAATAAGTATCTCAATAGTAAGGCATGACTACATAATCATCGCAATATTCACACGCTAATTTCAAATAGCTCAAACTTAGAGAGTAAGGGCTCTTATATCCATATTTCAAATTGTCCAAACTTAGAGAATAAAACCTCTTATATCCATATCGGCTATAGAATTTCATATTACTCGTCATACCTATATCCCTTTTCAGTTCATTCTTAAATAATCAGTCTCATCACCCAGTAGCTTAAATAAGTCGTATTCGAAAATAATTTCATGCTTCATAATAATCATATTATTCTATAGTGCATATGCTACTTAAAGTTCAACATCATAATTTATAAATCTTTTACGCATGCATTTCTCACAAAATTTTCACATTGCACCTTTAAACTTTCACATTGACAATTCAAGCTTTCACATTGCACATTACAACTTTCACATTGTACCTTATAACTTTCATGTTGCAATCAAATCAATTATGCCCAAGTTTGCATGTTATAGCATAGAGTAGCATGTATCAACAGATATATTTCAATCTTACATTCGTTTCACTTCTAATGTGCAAGAAGAGGAATCCTACCAAGCGAGCATAATCCTCAACTAAAGCAATTCTTGAATCCTTATATGTGCTTAGGTGAATGTCTAAATGCAACACGTATGCTCATAAAAGCGGATTTAATAAAGATCTCTCCTATTTTTTTTTTTTTTTAAAAGGAATCCTTTTGAACATAAGTCCAAGTGGTCGTTTGAGTTTTACATGGTTCTCTCATAATTAAACATAGATTCATGACTCTATGTTTAATTAGGGTCCTACCATGTAAAGCTCAAACTAATCCACTTAACCTCATGCTCGACTTGACTATAAAAATCGTTTTGAAAAGTGGCTATAGTTTTGATATTCCCGTAGGAACTCCAATGTTCTCTATAACCTTGGCTCTTGATACCATTTTTTGTAACACCCAACTAAGGCGGAACGATGAGATGTACAGAAAGTCGAGTATTGAAAACAAAGGATTATAAATAACATTCACCATAGCTTTATTTGACAAAAAGAATTTACAATTGTACAAGCATGTGAACCAATTGCCAAGTACAAAGGCGTCCACCATACTTGGATACTAAGTTCACGAAAAAAATAACAAGCACATGAAATAGTATACTACAATGATCAAGGCAGATTCCATTGCCCACCACAAGGTTTGATCTTAGACTCCAAAGTACAATGCAAATAATCATTAAGCATATAAATCCTCAAAGCTTAAGCTTATTTCCTGAAAAGCATGAAGAAAAAGTGTCAGTTACGAAAACGTAGTTGGTGAGTGCATAGGAATTTAAGTAAATCTCGATGCCTAACCATTTTCAACACTTAGAAAACATGTTATTAGATATTAGCATACCCAAACCATATGTCCGGCAGAATTCTCATCTCCAAATATCAAGTTTTCCAAATACCATAATGTCATTTCAAGACTTGGAAAGATCCATGGTAACTTACAAAGTTCTCATTTGTCAAATCATCACGAGAGAAAACGTATATATATCGATTAATCTTACATCATACCAAAATCATTCAGTTATCAATATTTCAATGTCACCAATTTCAACAACTTACAAAATTCCATATAGGGTCCAATACTCAAACCGTATGTTCAAAACATAATATCCATCAATGAATAACATAAATTTCCCATTTAGCCAAAGGCATAATTTGATGAGTAAATGCTTGAGCCACTACTAAGACCCTTTCACGTCCAAATAATGATAATAATAACTTGCCCCAATAGATTATGGTATAAAGGCACATGTTGTCAATCATGTGCAATAATTAATAATAAAGGAGTCGTGTCATGGGGACGACTAAATAATAAACTAGATTAGAGCACCCCATGACCGACACCGTTGAAGGCGGCCACGTAGGCGGCCAAACAACCTGCCGCCGCTGATGTGAGTGAGGGGACGAATCCTAGTTGCGCAACCCTCTAACTACAGGCCTCAATGAGTTAATAGTAGTGTACAGGGACTACCGTTTGACAATACTCAAGCTCATCATATAACATATATCACATTGAACATACAACATAGTCCCATATCATAATCATTCTTTCAAGAATCATTTCATATATAGAAAGCAATTTTATTTATCATGCTTTTCACCCCGAAAGTAAAACACATAAAAGAGTTTGAAAGAGACCTATGACTCACCTTGATATGCCACATATTATATTCACTTATCCAAAATGGGTACTTCCCATCAATAGCTTTCTTGACCATATATCCATTATGTTCCTCCATCATATTTCAAGCCAAGACTATCCCTACGATAGGACTAATATACGTAAGTTCCTATCTTAAGCTATCACTCAGAAATGTCATTTTCATTATATTGCTATCAATTGTGGGATCCAAGTATATTGGTAACACTTGCATCGTTTTGGTTGTAGAGATCGATGGTGTAAAAGGTCACTTTCATTACATGCGTAGTTATAAGTTGTTAGATTTTCGGAAACTTAGCTTCATTTGTGGTTTCACTTGATATATTAGGTTATCATATAGAAATGCCATATTGAGTTATGTTATCCTTATTCATCATTTGTTGTGTAACCGATTTTAGCGCGAATTAGCATTTGTGATATCAATATATAGCTTGGTTAACATAATTACTTATGTCTATCTCACTCAATTATCTTTGTTTTATTTTGATTACACTTATCTCATGAAGTTCGTTTAAGTGTTATGGGCCATTATCATTTGGGCCAAAATGTGATGGGTTTTTAAGTGACTTGGGCTTAATTTAGTTATTGGCTTAACCTTATTTGGGTTATGTGATTAATGGATCATAGTGGTTATTGGGCCAAGTGGGCCTACTGATTTATATTCCTCATGGGTTCATTAGTTGGGCCAGGCTAGCCCATTAACCCCTTAGTGCATCTTTTAGCCCATTACACTAATGATTTGTTTCTTTTAAAACTTTCTGTTTTTACTTCACATTTTTATGAAATGTTGGCTACTATTTTGGGGTCAAGCCGAATTATTTGGACCTTCATGATTTTTACACAGTGACTTATATGTATCTAGTATTTTTGTGAATTTTTGGTGAATTTTTAGATGATGTTTGGTGTCCTTAAAAATTATCCAAACACAAACTATCCCATGATTTTTATTTTAAGTTCAAGATACATTGAAATTACTTTCCACCAAGTATGACCTCCTGGAACCTTATGGATTAGGAAATAAAAATTGTTAAAGTTTATAAAATATTCATACCAAATTACAGTTTTGACCAGTTTCAGTAGAAAAATCATATCTTTCATTTCGTTCAGGATATTTGAGTGCTTCTAGTTGGAGATTAAACTTAACTCATTTATCTACAACTTTTATTTTGAAAGTTTTTCTTGAAGCGGCTCGCAGATGCCCAGTTTATCCATCCCAAGACAGAAAACTGATTCTTTCAGAGTGTATTTTGATTAAAACAACCAACCAATGGCCTTTCTTGCTTAATTAACACCCTAATTTATCACTTACAAGATTAACACTCCTTTTGTATTATCTTAACATCAATATACAGATTATTATAAATTTTAAAATCATCAATCATCATCTATACTTGAACTTTCACTCAACAAAATCAATAACTTAGTTCTTGGTGATTTGTGATTTTAGACATAGTTTTGCCTTGATTCATATCAAATCCATATTTCTTGTAATATCTCCTTTAAATCCAGATTATTATCATGTATTTAACATCCAAGAACATATAAAATTATCATTCGAAGATCCATCTCAAATCCAACTCTTAACAAGTTAATCTAACACAAATCATGTACATGCATGACAAAATCTATCATTTTTAAACATAATCAAGCTACAAACTTAAATCTTATTTTTCGAAATGTTAGAAATCCAAAAATAGTGATAAATTGTAATTAAGATTGTGGACTTACTTGTTGTTAAATCATAGATATATGATAACTAAGGATGAGGAGCTAAATATAAAGTTTACCATTTGTAAGGACTTATAGTATAAATACTCCTCATTTCTTTGGCATCATATATATATACATGTACATATAACTATTTCAATAACAACCTTCATAATTTTCACACACCTCTATCCGTCTAAAACACACACACACACACACACATACTCTCTCTCAAGACACACACTAAACACACCAAGAACACACACACTTACATCCACCATTGTTGAGATCGAATCTAGAGCAGAAATCGTGTTATTACATGTGGTATCAGAGAAAAACATCACTTTTATATCGATCCATAACTGTTTTTGATCTCAATTTCATCAAAAATCAAATTCAAAAACTGTTTTTCATACCGTCCCCTGTTTCATCATTTTCCATCGTTTAAATCACATAAAATCATCAATTTTTGTTCAAATTTAGATTCCTTATAGCTTAAAACATAATCCTGTTAAGTTTTAAGTTTCAATTCAATCTAGAACTCGAGGTTGAATTTTTAGATTTTGGCGCTCAAATTTCGGAATTTGATTCTCTTGTGTTTTTAGCTGAATTTTGTTCAAGGATTTGTTGCGGATGAGAAAACAAACAGTTTGCAAGTGATTTCAAGTTTTAACTCCAAGTAATTCGAAAGATATTGAAGGACGATTTTCAATTCTCATTTTCAAAAATCCAAAAACATATCTCAATTTCAATTTCATTTCATACTTAGACAAATTCCACTGAATTTCTTCCAAGGCGATCTTCCATTCATACGTCTTGCCTTTGTTCTCAGATCTAGAACGATCTTCCAAAAACGATCTTCACCTAGAACGATCTTCATCAAGATCGTTTCACTTCCTGATTTTGTTTCAAACTCTCATTTCAAGTTTCAAAACAAATCTCTTTCAAATGGCTTCTCGTGAAGCATTGGCATTGGGTTCCGATACAAGACCTTTAGTTCTCTACCGTGGTCCTTATGGACTATGGAAGAAAAGATTCATGGACTATGTAGAATGTCAACCAAATGGTCACCTACTTAAAGATTCCATTCTTAATGGACTTGTAGTTCATCGCCATCCCACTACCGGTGCAATACTCACTCTTGATCTTTTGAATGCTGAACAAAAAGATCGAACAGCTGCAGATAACAGAGCTAGATCATGCTTATACAAAGCACTACCAGATGAAATCTATGGTTCTGTTGATTCTTATGATACAGCCAAGGAGATATGGGATGAGGTGGCAAGACAAATGGAAGGATCTAACCTGACTTCAACAATAAGATTGACAAATGTGTTGACTGAGTTTGACAACTTCAGCAAATTGCCAAATGAATCTCTAGAGGCTGTCTACTGTAGATTCTGCAATGTCATAAATGAACTTAGGAAGAACAATGTCAAGAAATCAGAGATTGAGTTAAACATCAAATTCATCAAAGCTCTTGGTCCTGAATGGGAAGATTTTGGAACACAAATTAAGCAACATCAAAATCTGGCCAAGTTCACCATCCATAATCTTCATGAATCCTTCAAACTCAATGAACATCAAGTTCTAAACAAAGCTTCATCAAAGCTTCATCAAAGCTCTTAGATGAACTATATCAAGTTCTTGCCGCGGTAACTAAGCATTTCAAGAAAAAATTCTACAAAGCGAGGCCTACAAATAAAAATCTCCACACTTCTTCAACAAGTGCATTTCCCAAGAAGGAACACTATCATTCCAAGAATTATGAACAAGGTGAATCAATTGGATCAAAGCATGTTGAAAAGAAAGAAGGCTATGAGAAACAAGTTGTTGAGAAGGGTAAAGCATCTGACAAAAAGTGCTACAATTGTGGTATTCCTGGTCATTTTGCTATTGATTGCAAACAACCTCGTAAGCGGAACTATGAGTACTACAAGCAGAAGATGTTATTAGCCAAGCAAGTGGAAGTTGGTCATGCATTGCTTGCTGAAGATGACAAATGGCTATTGCTCTCAGATGATGAAGATGAAGATCTTTCTGCTAATGTTTGCTTTATGGCGAGGTTGGCCAAGAACAAAGCTTTTGAGGCTGAAAGAACTGATGATGAGTACCCTGATGATGAGGTAAATCTTAACTCTTCTCTTTCATTAGTTAGAGATAAAGAGTCACTTAATTTAGCTCTATATAACTTGACAACTTATATTAAGACTTTAGCCAACAAAAACAAAAATTTGCAAAATAGTATTTCATTATCTAAAACTGAATTTTCAAAACTTCTTGAAGAATATTCAAAATTACTTTTTGATCATGATACTATTAAACAAGACTTTCAATCATATAAAGAAAGGATGTTGGTTAAAGAATGTGAGTTGAATGCCTCTCCTGATTCTAAGTTATTAGAAAAATGTCTTAATCTTGAAAAGACCATTCAAGATCTTGAAAAAGCCAATCAAGATCTTAAAATTTAAAAGACCAATGAATGGCTTCGGGCAAATGCTAGACAAATGGATGTTGATATTCTCAATAAGAAGCTTCAAGAAGCTAAACCAAACAACGTTGAACTCGAAAGGAAGATTTCTGACATAAATCATACTTGTTTTCCAAAAGGCGTTGAGATTGGAAATCTTGAAAAACAAGTTGAGGAATTTAAAAAGAATATACTTTTCTATCAAGAGAAGTTATATAAAGTTGAACAAAACCCTCTCTTGGATTTCCCTGCCTATTTTAACAAGTCAAAAATTGCAAAAGATGATCTTCTTCTCGGGTTGGGATTTGAGAATATCACACCATTGCAAAAAGCCAAGGATGAAATAGAACCTTTGTATGATGAAAAATTTCTTCGGGTACAACAATTTATTCGTCCATTGGATAACGAATTTGAGATCGATGAAGTTGAGAAACCTAACGATGAATTTTTGGTTAACTACGATGCTCTAAATGCTTCTTACAAAACAAAAGAATCTTCAATTTTTAAATTGGAAGAAATTGCATCGAATTTTCAAAACCAAGAATTTGTTAGTCCTTCACCTAAACCTACTAAGATGTATATTCCATCAACATTTTTGGAAAAACAAATAGAAGGTTTACAACAAAAGGTGGATTCTCAACAAAAAGTCATTGATCATCTCAAGTCTCAAAATCCATATTCAGAAGATGAATTAGTTGTTGTACATGCTAAGAAAGTTTGTGAGAATGCTTCTACTTAAACTGACTTAATTAATTTAGTAGAACATTCAACCCAAACTACTTGTCTCTCATCTACAAATTCCTCCACTCAGACCTTAACTGATTCTCTTGAATGTTCATGTCAAAATGCTGCTACTGTAATAGCTGATGATTATGTGCAATCTGATTTATCTAATGACGAACTTGCACATTGTTTAGTTTTGATATGGTACTTCTATAGGTTTTTCACTTGTGATACTCTTGATGAGTTAGTTGTTCACCCTAAGCTTAGTGCTAATATAGGTGTTGATACTTCTACTCAATTTTTTTGTGAAACCAAAGATATGTCAGTTCAAGTTGACCTAATTTCTGAGACTACCCATGATGTGAAGTTGGATCCCAAGATTCCTGATTTTTCAAAAACTTCAAAAGAATTTAAAACTAATCAACCTCCGGTGAAATTCTTCACAAAAGATGATTTTGATAAATTCATGGAGGGAGAATATGTTTTTGATTCAGAAACTGAGAAAAATATTGAATCTACCAAAATCAAAGTTGAAACAAATGAGGATTCTCAAAACCCATTTGACAAAGCTCCAACTTCATATTATTCTAAGGATCGAGTTAAGTCCAAACTCGTCAAGACTGAAACAAAGACCATTCCCAGAACAAAGTACACCAAAGTGAAACTTCCGAAAGACAATCCTAATGTTTCTTCATCTAACTCTCAATCTAGTTCATTACCTAAGGTATCTAAGTCTAGCTCAGTTTTGCTAACTAGGGATACTTCAAATGGTGCAACTAGATATAGGGATAGATATGGGTGGTTTTCTCACGATAAACCAAAAAAAAAGAAGTTTCCGCACCAACAAAAGACTCTAAAAAGATGAAAGTGTTCAAAAACTCTCGTTCTAATCTTCTTAGTGTCAATTCAACAGGTAGAAAGAGCTTAACTAGTAATACTAGATGGGTAGCTAAGTCATTAGTACCTAAGTTCACTAATGTTGAGAAAAGGAAGAAAAGGCGAAGGAGAAAAGCTGGTAGTAACGAGAAGAGTGTTTCTTTTAGTTCAAACAATTCATCTTTTAAGTCCTCTGTGTTAAACAATGTTAATAATGCCAAGGCAATGCCTTGTGGGTCTGTAAACAATTTTAATTCTTGTGCTGGTGTGAATGCTTATAAACATGTGACTTTTAATTCATGTGTGAATGTTCATACTTTTTATCCAAATGTACTTATTGATAATGTGCTTGTTAATGCTTATGTTGATTCCAAAGCATGTTTGAATGCTATTCCTAAGTTATATACCCTGCCTATGTTAACTAACCACAAAGGACCCGTCTTCAAGTGGGTACCTAAAGTCGGTTAAATTTCTTTGATTGTAGGAAATAACCATCTGTGTTTCGATACTCGATTCCGGGTGTTCAAAACACATGACTGGCAATAAAGCATTGCTCAAGAACTTTATAGAACAATTCATGGGAACTGTTCGATTTGGGAACAACAATTTCGCTCCTATCTTAGGTTATGGAGACATTGAACGCAATGGAATTGTCATCCAGAAAGTTCATTGTGTTGAAGGATTAAGTCATAACTTGTTCAGTGTTGGACAATTCTGTGACAATAATCTTTAAGTTCTTTTTCGACAATCTCTTTGCAAAATCCAAACTCTAGATGGAGTTGACATTCTGTGTGGCGACCGCGATAATTACCTTTTTACAGTCAATCTTGACGATAACCAACCAACCGACAATATTTGTCTCATTTTGAAAGCTACATCAAAGAATTCTTGGTTGTGGCAAAGAAGGCTTTCTCACCTAAATTTTCTAACCATCAATATTTTGGTCAACAAGCATCTTGTTGAAGGCTTTCCGGACTATAAGTATGAGTGTGAGCATGTTTGTCCTTCTTGTGCTGTTGGGAAGATTAAGCGAGCTTCTCATAAACCAAAGAAATCTCCGAATTCATTAGCACCTCTTCATTTGCTTCACATGGATCTTTGTGGGCCGATGAAAGTACAAAGTCGAAATGGGAAGAAATACATCTTGGTTATTGTTGATGATTATTCAAGATATACTTGGGTCAAGTTTCTTGCCTCCAAAGATGAAACAACTCAGATTTTGATCGATTTCATCACTTCTACTTAAGTAAATCCTCAACTTCCAGTCCGTTACATCCATTCGGATAACGGTGCTGAGTTCAAGAATGCCGTATTTGATTAGTTTTGTATATCCAAGGGCATTACTCACCAATTCTCTGCAGTTCGTACCCCACAACAAAACGGTGTCGTTGAAAGGAGAAATCGAACGCTAGTGGAAGCTGCAAGAACAATGCTTGCTTATTCCAACTTGCATTCCAATATGTGGGCTGAAGCTGTTGACACTGCTTGTCACACTCAGAATTGGTCCATTGTCAATCAGCGTTTCGAGAAGACTCCTTATGAGGTTGTTAACAAACGCAAACCCAACATCAACTATTTTGAAGACATCAATTGCCTACCGAGTCTACAATCGCCGAACAAATACAATTCAAGAAACAATGAATGTTTGGTTTGATTAGATGTTGGGCATGATCTTCGAACAAGAAAGTTTGATATCAACAAGTAATGATCCAAGTGTTTCAAGTACTTCATCAAGGACTTCTACTTTAGCATCTAAATTCACGAAGTTTCCAACTCCAACAAGTGATGAATTAGATATTCTTTTTGAAGAATTCAACAATTCTAAACCGATTCATGATAAAGAACCTCAAATCATCGTTGAACCAATTCAGACAAATAATCCAGTTCCTGACAACAATCATGAATCATCATCAAGTTCTTCTGAGCAAGGTGCTACATCTTCTAGTAGTAGTTCTTCATCCTCTTCTAATGATTCTTCTTCAACACCCTCTCCTAATAATTCTTCTCAAATGAATGTTAAAGAACAACCTACCCAGTTTACTCAGATTACCAATCCGATAAACACTCCAAATGTGTATGTGCCACTTGACTTCGATCATCCATCCTATGAGGAAGTTGTTCTACCACGCTATGATTCCATCTCTCAAGAAAACTCAGGTTTTAATGATGATGATGTAGATGTTCAACAACAAGATCCTCTTCCTCATGATCGCAAATGGTCACGTATGCTGAAAAATCATCCTACTGATCAAATTATTGGAGATCCACAAGCCGGAGTATCTACTCGTACTTCAGTAAACGAGTGTCTTGTTGCACTTTCTCTCAGCAACATCTAACCCAAAACTGTCTCTGAAGCTCTTCGTGATCAAGAGTGGGTTAAAGCTATGCAAGAAGAACTCGCTCAATTTGAAAGACTGAAAGTATGGAGATTAGTTCCAAATCCAAGAAAAGATGAACCTATTGGAACAAAGTGGATTTTCAAGAATAAGAAGGATGAGAATGGAGTAGTATTAAAGAACAAAGCTCGACTAGTTGCAAAGGGTTATTGCCAACAACCTGGTGTTGACTTCGACGAAACTTTTGCTCCAGTTGCAAGAATGGAAGCCATTCGGATTTTCTTAGCTTATGTCGCATTCTGAAACTTCACTGTGTTTCAAATGGATGTGAGGACAGCTTTCTTGAATGGGGACCTCAAAGAAGAAGTTTACGTTGAATAACCAGAAGGTTTTGTTAATTCTAAAAGGCCAAACCATGTCTACAGGTTAGACAAGGCTCTCTACGGTCCTAAGCAAGCACCCCGCGCATGGTATGATTCCTTAACTACTTTCTTGATTAAAGATGGCTTTACCAAAGGCACAATAGATCCTACCCTGTTCATTCATAAACAAGGTAAACATGTTCTTCTTGTCCAAATATATGTTGATGACATTATCTTTGGGTCAACCAATCAAACATTTTGCCGAAACTTTTCATCTCTAATGGTTAATCATTTTGAAATGAGTATGATTGGGGAAATGAACTACTTTTTGGGTCTTTAAATCAAACAATTACCAAATGGTATTTTTATATCACAAGGTAAATACATAAGTGATATGTTGAAAAAGTTTGATATGACTTCATGTTCTTCAATTTCTACCCCAATGGCTGCTCGAACAAACATAAATGCTGATAAAAATGGGAAACCATTTGACCAGAAGAGATATAGAAGTATGATTGGTTTATTGTTGTATCTCACAGCATCCCGCCCAGATATAATTTTCAAGTATGTCTGCTAGGTATCAAGCTGCTCCAACTGATTTACATTTTCAAGTTGTGAAACGAATATTTCGTTATCTGAAGGGTACACCCAATTTAGGTCTCTAGTATCCAAGGGATACTGGATTCAATCTAACTGCCTATTCAGATGCAGATCATGCAGGTTGTAAGCTTGATCGCAAGAGCACTTCCGGTACTTTACAATTTTTAGGTGATAAAATTGTGAGTTGGTCTTCCAAGAAACAGAATTGTGTGTCATTATCAACAGCTGAAGCTGAATATGTGGCTGCGGCTAGTTGTTGTGCTCAAGTGTTATGGATGAAGACGCAACTAACTGATTATGGTCTGAAATATGATATATCCCTATCTATTGTGACTCTGAAAGTGCCATTGCTATTGCAGTCAACTCTTTGAACCACTCTCAATCAAAGCATATTGATGTGAGATATAATTTTCTCAAAGATCATATTGAGAAAAGTGACATCCAGCTCTACTTTGTGGGCACAGACTATCAGCTTGCAGATTTGTTCACCAAACCATTGGATGAAAAGAGGTTTAATTTTCTTATCTCCAAGCTTGGCATGTTAAATCTTGAACCTTAACTTATTTTGTTTTTGATACATTCTTGAAAAACAAAATACAAAATTTGAAAAGACAAAAATCAAATACAAAAATATAGAAGTTTGAAAAATAACAAAAAGATTTTCTTTTTCTAGTGGCTTACATATACTATGTATGTAACCCGGGCTTCATAATTTTATTTATATCTTAGTGGTTTACATATACTATGTATGTAACCCGTGCTTCAATTATTTATTTATTTCAAAGTGGCTTATACATATTCTGTGTATAACCCGTGCTTCATTGTTTGATTTATTTCCAAAAGAGGCTTTCATGATTTCTTTTGAAAACCCTGGGCAAAAATAATTTTTCCCGCCAAAAGATTTTGTTACTCTCCATTGTTAAACATTTTTTTTTACCAAAACTCTCAATTGTTGATATGAGAAGCGAAGGATCGAACGCCTTTGTGTACTCCCTAGTTGTCTCATCTTAAACAATTGATTGAGTTAAATGTGTTTAAATGTTTTATTTTGCATCCAACTTGTTGATGTAAGATGCAAAGGATTGAACGCCTTTGTGTTTCCCCTAGTATTCTTACTATGAACATTGTTGTTGAAGCAAAAATTTTGTGTTTCCAAAAATTTTTTTGTTCATTTTAGACTCTCAAATTTTTCTGTATATATCACGACAAAGATTTTGTTTTGATCTCACAAAAACCACTTTTTGCTCTACCTTTCTATGAAAAACATTTTGATATACCTTTGCATAGATTAAGGGGGAGTTTGTGATTTTAAAAATTTCAAAACTTCAAATGTGTTTTCAAATTTTTTTTTCATACACAAATTTGATGATTTTCAAATGACTTTTCATCAATTGAAGTTCGTTGATTAGGTTGCACTTGAGTGATTCATTCACTCCATGAACTTCATCATCACTAATGAGTTTTAACCTCGGAGTATTCAATTCTTTCATTAGATTGTGAGGGTATTTTGAGTGATGATAATTCCGTGCAAATAGGTTGGAGGGAGTAAAGTCGAAAAGTGAGAGGTTATGGTGATATGTTGTGAGAAAAGGGTTAAAAGAAATGTTACCCTTCCCTAAATTTCTAAAATCGGTGGGTAAAACACATTTCTATCGGATGTCATTTGTTGATATCTTGATAAAGACTTCATGGACCCAGTGAAGCGATGCACATCTTTACCTAACCACTCAAGTGTTTCTTAACAAATACTTGTTTCATTTCTCACGGAGATTTTCACATTTCTATTGACTCTTCATTTGAAAGATGTTGATTTTGAAAAAGGGAGACATTCTGCTCCAGTCCCCGACTTCATTTGATCACATTGTGTCTAGAACTATCTTGCTTGATCATTCATTTGATCATTTTCATTTTCTTAAGACACATTTGAGTCATATCTTTGTGATATTATTGCTTATCTATGTGATATAACCGGAACATTTGTAGTGATATCTTAATTTATATTCCACGATGATCAAATGAAAATCCTATCAATGCTAACATCTTTTCCAACATTGAACGTAGGTCTCATAATTGCATTTATGTGATTTTTGAGTAAACGAGAAGTCTAATAGTGACCTCGGTTATTACCTAAAAGTCTTTAAGGATAATAGATTATGGTTATCGAACGCCTTGGTGACAGTGACCATGATTTATATTCTTTGAATCAATCTCGTGGTTGAAAAGCTGCAAGACCGAACTATGTTAGAACATTGCTTTGTTCATATTTCAATGATACATAGAAAATCCGAAAAATGTTATACATTTCTATCGGTCATTTCATTAATCTTTTTGATTTTTGAACATGATAACGAATCATTCTTATCTGGTTTTTCCTTCTCTCTTCTCACAAACACAAAAACCACCAACACCATTCTATAACGTTTGTACCAACAACTTCAAACTTACATTTTAGTTACCCTTAGGATTCTTTGGGTTGGGCTAATGGTTTGAGTTGATGAGTTGATGCTTGATATTTCTCCAGGCAAATCTTGTTTTAACTTGTGTTATTTCTTTTAGTATTTAATCAATCAATGTTTGCATAATGACATTGGTTCCCAACTTTGTCATTACGAAGGGAGAAAACGATTATGATTGATTTTTTAGCTTGATTTGTGCTGAAGTGAGTGTGTGGAGGTTATGGATGAAGATAAGAGAGAATATTTAGAGTTAAGGATGTATGGGATTAATAGAAAAACTTGCAATTAATGGAATTTCAGTCAATTGAGCTCAGATTTTCACTGGATTTTAGTCGACTGAGTTCTTGACTTGAAAAAGAAAAACAAGATGATTACAAAGATAAGAATGAGACCAATGATGATAGGATATTATCTCAAGATGGAACAAATGTTTAAAGATGCTCCAAAATGTTTATATTCATGAATTGAGGGGGAACATGATCACTTCATAAGAGATTTATCCTAATTTCATTCAAATATTTACTCTCCAAAGTGTTCAAGTTAAATGTAACAAAGATCAATGCTACGAATAGTTGAAAATTAATTGGAATATTCAAGACCAAGAAGTAAAGCTTCAAAAGAGTCTTCATCAACAGATTTTATTCAAGATCTTCAAGTTGTTCATTTACACTTGTTCAAGAATGTTCCTATGCATACATCAAGGGGGACAGTTCAAGTTTTTGATACTTTATTCCAAGAAAACAATTTTTCACTCAAGAATCGAAGATTGAAGAACCAACGCTAAGTTTATACCTTCTGCATTTTCAAAAGACAACTCTGATTCTTGGTTCAACAATTTTCAGAGATTCAAGACACACTTTTTATTCTCTGTTTAATTAAGAACATTGAGAATTACCTTATGTTTTAACTTCAAGAAGTCCAAGACCAAGATTGATTCAAGCTCTCCAAAGACAATGAGAAAGCTTTGAAGTCTTGTTTTATCATACCAATTGTCTTCACCACCGGGCTCATCTACTTCATTCCTACAAGACAAAATAACACGTACTTCATCCATTACAATATATTACTAAGGGGGAAAATGTTAGAAATCCAAAAATAGTGATAAATTGTAATTAAGATTGTGGACTTACTTGTTGTTAAATCATAGATATATGATAACTAAGGATGAGGAGCTAAATATAAATTTTAGCATGTGTAAGGACTTATAGTATAAATACTCCTCATTCCTTAGGCATCATATATATACATGTACATATAACTATTTCAATAACAACCTTCATAATTTTCAGACACCTCTATCCGTCTAAAACACACACACACATACTCTCTTTCAATACACACACTAAACACACCAAGAACACACACACTTACATTCACCATTGTTGAGATCAAATCTAGAGCAGAAATCGTGTTATTACAAGAAAGACCATTTTCATGAAAAATCCCAGAATATATGGGTATTTTATTTCATTAAAAATCAGTTTTAATCATATCCATAACCCCATTTAGCAACAAATCTTACAACAACTCTTGGATCTTATTTGGGTTGAATCCTTTCTCTAGATCTTTACATGCATGAACATGTGAGATAAGGATCTATCAACCTTGCCCTCATTGAGTTTAAATCAAGAAGAAAATCAAAGAAAAACATGGTTTTTGATAAAGATCTTTTAGTATAAGCAAAACAATATAGATTAAACAAAGAGATGATGAGTTATACCCTTCTTGAACTCGGTTTTGAAGATGATTTTAGTGCAGATTTTCGTGACCCATATGCTCCAAATAACCCTTAATCCAAACTTGAAATAACCCTTAAACCTTACTTGAATCAACCCTTGATTAATCCTTTATAAACCCTTATTATTAATATAGATTAGATTAATTTATGTTCTTGTTTTTCTTCCTTATTTGAGCCGTAAATGGAGAAGAACCAGGGCTGTTTGGACAGCCTCCTGGTCACGAATTTGAGGCCGTTGGGGCTGATTTCGGAGCCTCATCCATGCTCCAACCTTCCATAGATTTGTTCCTTACATTATGGAGATGATTTCTTGTTTATTTGATGATTGAAAGTGGTATTTTGGGGTGTTTTTGGCCTGAAAAATTCTGCCAAGAATATGCATAGAGAAGGGAGAGTTTGCATGTGTGTGTGTGTTGGAAATAGAGAGAAAATGAGAAGAGTGTTGTGTGAGTGTGTATATGAACGTGAGAGAGAGAGGAAGAGTGGGTAGGAAGAGTGTTTATTGGTCAAGTGCAGTGGTATGGTGATCCCCATTGTCTAGCTCATGTGGTGGAGTTGTGGTGTGGGTGTATTTTGTCCAAAATGGTGTCTAAGTTCAAAATGTGGGTGTGTTTTGGATTAGTTGATACATTGTTGGTTAATTCATGTAAAATATGAGAGTTTAAGAATAAATGAATTAGTTGTAAGAGTTTTATGCATATAAGCTAGCTAGTTACAAATTATTGTTAAACTTTTATTAGTTGTATGTACTATATATGCATATATATGTATGTCGTGTATATATATGTATTGGCACTAATCTTTATAAAATTTTCTTGATGTACCTTCTATATTTGAGTTGTTGATTATATTTTGGATGCATAGAAACTTGTTTGTTGGATTGAATACTTTTAAACTTGTCGGTACTTTACTTATTTCTTGAAGTTGATTTGATTGATTACGGTTACATTCTTATAAGATTGTCATTATTTCTTTACTTTAAGATTGTCTCATGAATTTGGCATTTCTAAGATAACTAGCTATTTTTGGGCATTCTATCGAACTAGAGGGCAAATATCACCATGCCCTAAATGTCTAGAAGGTTAATTCTGTTAATAAACCTCTTGGAATAAATACCTAGATAATTATAAGTAAGTTGCCCTAGTCGGAAATTGAGGGTCGTTACATTAGGGTCTCAATGGTCTGCTTGAGTGAATGGACAGTCTATTCAAGGTCTTGACATTTGTTAGTCAACTGAGCATTGGGAGAAACAACTTGAGAACTGTTACTTGACAAATGCATTTCTTTTAATGAATCATAGTTTACTTTGAGAGCTTTATGTGCTATTGAGAGTTCTGAAAAATTTTCATTGATTTTATCAAACTCCTGTTTAGCCATTTTCAAATTGTTTTTCAAAGTAAGATTTTGCTTTGTCAAAGCAGCAGCAGTTGTTTGGAAAGACAAGAAATCATCTTTGTCAATGAATTCTACCTCACTTGTTGTTGATTGTAAAGTGAATGGTGAAGAAATGATTGTCGGACTGACAGATGTCATCAAGCATGTAGGATCTTCAGAATCAGCAAACTTTGTCAATTCATCCCATATTTCTTTGGCACTATGATCATGATTAACAGCAGAGAAAATCTCATCAGGAAGAGATTGATAGATATAGGATCTAGCTTGCTTGTCAGCTTGAATTCTTGCTTTTTGACTATCTGTCAGTTGTAAGAAGAACTCCATTGGGATGTTTGAATTGAACTGGACCTTCAAGAATTGATTTTCTAATGAAGACACCATTTGGTTTGGTATCATGAAAATCCATGAATTCATTTTGCCATTTGACAAAAGAATTTTTATGAAGAATTGGAGGTCTGATGATTGACTTCATTGGATCAATGTTGGTTGTCGTCATTGAAATGAATGAACAAGGATTTGAAATTGTTTTTGTTGGTTTTGAATATTGGAAAACAATACGATCTTGTTGAGATCGTTTTAGGAAAAAGGAACTAGAACGGTCTTGAGGAGATCGTTCTAAAGATGTGTTGAAAATATTCTAAGTATGGAAGAAAAAGAGGTAAGACGGTCTTGATGAAGATCGTCTTAGGAAAGGAAAGTAAGACGGTCTTGAGTAGATCGTCTTATGAAAGTTTTGGTTGAAAAATTTTCTAAGTACAGGAAATTTTAGAAATTTGGACAGAATAACGAAATGATTTCAGGAATGTTGAGCAAAACCAATCTCAAAGAGATTAGCTACCCAAGGAAGTGTGTGATTCTCAATCACAACAACTTCAAATGATCAAACCACAACACACGGAACCAGACTGCTAGGACGATCTTGGCAAGATCGTCTTAACACCAAAAGCAAGGAAACCACTAGGACGATGTTGGGAGATCGTCTTAGGAAACAATTAAGTAAGACGGTCTATTGGAAGATCGTTTCAAGGTACTTTCTTCAAGAACACCAGAAACGACAAAATAGTCGTACAGAACACTAATTTGCTCTTTTCTCACTCAATTTTGAGAGTTAGAACTTGATTCAAAAACAGAAATGCTCAGAATTCAATCGTGCACAACCCTAGAAACAAATTCATAGCTCAAATCCACTTAAACTGAAAATTCAAAATCTCATCAACTTTCCAAAAATTTTGGATTATGATCAAAACAATGAATTGGATTCTAACAGGGTGATTTTTGAGATGATTAGGAATGTATCTGTGATTAAAAACAGAACAATTGAGTGATAATCCATGGTGAATTGGTGAAAAACAGAGACGGTTTTGGTGATGAACACAAAAACTGATAAATTGATCGAAATTCTCAGAAATCTGTATGAGTTTTCACAAATGTTATATCAATAGACTCGTAATCAAAATCCTGATCGAGCGGTGAACAAAATTCAACTTGAAATTAATCGAATCAAAATCCCACAGAATGTTTGTAGGACGGTCTTGAGAGAAAATTTAGATTTTAATGAATTTAGCACAAAATTGAGCAATGGATCTTCTACAAATTGTTGTTTTGCTCTGATAGCACATGTAGAATGATACTAAATTCGTGTTTTGATGCGGAAGAACGGTGATTATTAATGGTAGTTTGTGTGTGTGTGTTAGTGTATCTGTTGAGAGAGAAAACTGTGAGAGGGAAAAATGATTTCAATTCAGAAAATATATTTTTGTTACAACTTGATCACCAAAACTTATATGGAATGTAGGATTGATGGGTTTATATACTCCTAGCAAATTACAAAAGCTCCCCCTCAACCTTACAATAGTTACACAACTATACAAAGTTAAGAAATACAACTAAGCACTATTTATATTTCTAACAAAGCTTGTGACTGCGCCGCAGTAGAGGTTGCCATGCCCACTGTGCCGCAGTCCTTATCCACGGAAAAAAGTGGAACACACCCCACTCGCAGTGGGGGTCGAACTAGGATGACTGCGCCGCAGTCAGGAAGGGAGAAAAGAAGGTCGGGGAAAATGACTGCGCCGCAGTGGTGGCCTTCACAAGCCACTGCGCCGCAGTCACACTAAAGTCAAAGTCAAGCCCTCCTCACTGTGCCGCAGTGAGGGGATGCACTACCCACTGCGCCGCAGTGGGTGCACGGGGGCTGAAGGGTTGGATCATTTTCTGCATCAGATTTTGAAGGGGTATATAAGCAAAACCCTAGGTCAAAATTCAGGCATCAAAAATCTTTCTATGAGTTGTTCTACAAGGGTTCTTCAATCTCCAATCAAGATAATTTCTTAGGTGGATTCGTTGAAGATTCACAAGCACCCATCTAGATCGTATCTACCTACTGTCTTGCAATTTATTTTTAATCAAACGATTGGTACATCATGTTTCTCTTCTATTTTAATTATTATTGTGGATTGATCATGAGTGGCTAAACGTTTAATCATCCACCTTGATGAAACGAGACGGATAATATGATTGCAATATTTTTAATTCGAAAGAGTTTATTTAATTATCGGTGTTCTGTGATCTTGATGATTTAATGTGGTTGCATATAATTCTTCATTGGTGGTAACAGTTGAATGTGTATGTGATTTTAAAACGGTTACTTGTCTATGAGTAATTATCACTAGTTCATGGTATGATAGTAAATATCATTTTAAGAAAAGATTAATTTTGTTAACGTGATTGATATCAGTTGGTGGTACCACGTTATTGTCACATAGGTTCAATTGATAAATTGATAGTCAATAACTAATTGTTGGAAGAATTGTCTTTGTTTTGGTGGTACTGGCTTGGGTAATTTAACTAGCAATTAGGTGATTTGGTATTTTGTTCACGGTTGGTGGTACCACGTGAGCACCTTAATCTTGTCACGATTATCTTTAAACTCTAGAGAATTTGTTCTTAATTAAATGTAATCACATTTGAAGTCGATGGAAGTAAAGGTGGATGACTTTTAGTTATATTGTCTGAAGTTCTTTTTAATTTTAGGCAATTTGACTTGCAAATCAATTTTTACTTTAATTGTCAAGAAGAATTTTCAAAGCAACACCCGTTTTCCAAACCATTTTATAAGCAACTAGTCATTTCCAATCCCTGAGAACGAACTCGTACTTATTTGTTAACTATATTACAAACGATCGGGTCCACTGCCCGTGAGTGCGTAGTAGTGAGTTTTTAGGTAGTTTTAGTTTTATAAATTTAAAGCTCGATTTTGCACATTAAGTTTTTGGCACCGCTGCCGGGGATTGTGTTCCAATTTAGTTGTTAATTTAGTGGTTTGATCCTTCCTCACACGTGAGGAAGTTATTTGCTTTATTAGTTTAGATTTGTTTTCGTGTATTATCACAGGTGCATTTGACATGTGGTGTTAGTTGTGTTTTGTAGGATTGTTTCATAGTTGATGATTTTGCGTTCTTCGGGGCGACTTCTTTTTAGTCCATTGAAGACTCCACCAAGACGCAGGATCAACTTTTTAGCACCACCAGATTCAGACGAAGAAGGGTTCTATCTAGAGGAATTCTTTAATCTCGCACTAGTTAAAGACGAAATGGGTGACAATCCACCGCCGAGAGACCCAAATGACATCCGGTACAGTGACCGAACCCGAACTATTCCTACGGCTCGTGGTTCCGCCATTAGACCACCGGGTGTTGATCAAAATTTCAACTTGAAGCCAAACCATCTTAAAAGCATTGAAGAGCAGAAATTTGATGGAAAGAAGAAATGGGATCCTTATAAGCACTTAGAGAGGTTTGAGAAGTTAGCACGGCTTTATCAATATGGCCAAAACCAAATGAATGCCATCAAACTTGAGGCCTTTCCTATTACCCTCACCGGAGATGCCGAAGACTGGTTCAATGATCTTCCCGAGAATTCGATTACTACTTGGGATTAAGTTAAAGAAGCTTTCATTGGTGAGTTTTATTCAGTTAGAACTCAAAGGCAATTGGAAAACTTGATAAGGTCCTTTGTGCAAGAAGATGGGGAAGATGTTGTTGATGCATGGATCTGATTTATGGAGATATTGAGAAATTATCCAGGACATGAATTGACCAAGGAGAAGTATGTTGAATTATTCTTTGGTGGTTTGAATAAGGGGTCTAAAAAAGAGATGAGGTATGCTTTCGGGGGAAGTTTTAGCAAGATTACCCCAAACGAAGGTTATGACATTTTGGAACGTATGGTGAAAGATAATGCGGCTATGGATGATAAAAGATTTTTGAAGAACGAGGGTCGATTTAAGCAAAGTAAGGTTGCAAGAGCAGATGGAAGCAACAGTTCGAATGTTATTGATGAGATTCAAGCTTTGTCTGCACGTATGGATAAAGGTTTTGCCAACCAAGAGTCTAGGTATGGTTATCTTGAACGTGATGTTAAGGTTCTTGCTGACGGGTGTGATCATTGTGGAGAGACACACTATTCTGAAGAGTGTCCCAACCGGGGACCTGAAGATGTGAATTTTGTGCAGAATCAACACGGAGGTTTTTAGAGAAACACCGGTTTTCAGAACCGGTCATCAGGTAATAATTCTTATAACTCTTCTTTTCCTACTAATACTTCTCGTTTTTCTGGTAACAGGTGGCAAAGGAATTATCAAAGTCAGCCACAGCAGCAGGAAACTCAACAAAGCCATGGATCGGGTTCTTCTTCTTTTACTACCGATCCTAATGCCGAGTTGAGAGCAATGATGAAGCAGATGATGAGCAATCAAATTGAGACAAACACAAGTATCCAAAATATAAGGGAGGATACTAGGCAGTTGAGTGAGAGGCTGGATAGGATTAATGGGAAAGTAGAGATGAATGCCAAGAATCAGGATATCAATTTCAAGGATCTTGAATTTAGGATGGCTGCTAGCACTGGGCCTCAGGGTGCTTTGCCTAATAACACTCAGCAGAATCCGAAGCAGAATCAAGGTCCTAACAATGGACAAAAGTACACTCCACCGCCTGTTCATTAGTAGCAAGCGAAAGCCATTACTACTCGTACAGGTAGATCCTATGACCCTCCTCCTAATCCTAATGTTTTTGTTTCAGATGTGCAGGATACAGGAAATGAAGGAGATTCTGATGTTGCTGAAGAAATTGTGATGGAAGATAGACTGACTGTGAAGACTCCGTTTACTCCACCGAAACCGGCTGTGACACTCAAGGCTAAGCCATATAAGCCTAAGGTTCCATTACCACAGTGGTTCAGGAAAGCTAAGCTAAAGGAACAGTATGATAAGTTTGTCAATATGATTAAAAATGTTCCTTTAGTTGATTTGATCCAGGGAATGCCAAACTATGCCAAGTTTATTAAGGAACTTGTGTCGGATAAAGGAAAGATGGATGGGGTGAATGCTGCTTATTTGAATGCTGAGTGTTCTACTATCTTGCAGAACCAACAGATTCCACCTAAGCTTGAGGATCCAGGGAGTTTCCTTATCACTTGTTCTATTCGTTCATTGACTTGTAAGGCACTTGCCGACTTAGGTGCTAGTATAAACTTGATGCCTTACTCAGTTTGGAGTAAGTTGGCTTTCAGGATTTTGAGACCTACTCGCATGAGTATTCGTTTAGCTGACCATACTTTTCAATATCCCATTGGGATTGTTGAAAACATGACTGTCCATGTAGGTCATATTGTTTTTCTTGTTGATTTTGTGATCCTCGAAATGGAGGAGGATACTAAGGTACCCTTGATTTTAGGTAGACCATTCCTTAACACTGCGGATGGTATCATCCGGGTGAAAGATAAGAAAATTTCTTTGGGTGTGGGTACGGATAGAATTTTGTTTAATGTTGAAAGATCTATTAAGCATTCTTACTCTAATGATGAGTCTTGTTTCAGGATTGACGTAATTAATGATGCTTTGGATCAGGAATTTGAAGAATTCATGAAGACTAAGGTTAATGAAGAGCTCACTTGTTTAGGAGCTGGTGATATTGATGATGATGAGCTATTTGCAGAGGTTATGGCATTGAATTTGGGTGAGACACCTCTTGAGGATGAGAGCTTTGAAAAGGTTGTTGCTGATGGAAGCTCAAGGGTACAAAATTCAGTTGATGTACCCCCTACTGATCTGGAGCTTAAGCCATTGCCTGCCCATTTGGAGTATGCTTACTTGGCAGGTAAATCCTCTCTACCAGTTGTTATCTCGTCTTCACTCTCAAGTGACGAGAAGAATCTTCTTTTGGCGGTGCTCAAAGCTCATAAGTGGGCTTTTGCTTGGAAGACTACCGATATTCTAGGTATTAGTCCTGATTTTTGCATGCATAAAATTGATTTTGTTGATGATGTAAAGCCCGTTGTCCAGCGACAAAGGAAGCTTAATCCAAACATGAAACAGGTTGTAAAAAAAGAAGTAATTAAGTTGTTTAGATGCAGGGATCATTTTCCCGATTGCAGATAGTTCATGGGTAAGTCCCGTTCACTGTGTGCCCAAAAAGGGGAGCATGACAGTAATTGAAAATGAAAACAATGAACTTTTGGCTACTAGAACGGTTACGGGTTGGCGGGTTTGTATTGATTACCGTAAACTTAATGATGCCACCCATAAGGATCATTTTCCCCTCCCATTCATTGATCAAATGATGGAAAGATTAGCAGGCAATGAATATTTTTGTTTCTTAGATGGATTTTCAGGGTACTTTCAAATACCCATTGATCCAAAAGACTAGAAGAAGACTACATTCACATGCCCCTTTGGTACTTTTGCCTACCGGCAAATGCCTTTCGGCTTGTGTAATGCCCCGGGCACCTTCCAAAGGTGCATGATAGCTATTTTGCAGGACATGCTTGAAACCTCCATGGAGGTTTACATGGATGATTTCTCGGTATTTGGGGACTCTTTTTGAACTTGCTTGCATAATTTAGATAGAATGTTGACACGGTGTGAAAGGGCACGCCTTGTCTTGAATTGGGAGAAGTGTCACTTCATGGTGACCGAGGGGATTATTCTAGGTCATAAAGTGTCTAGGGCCGGTATAGAAGTTGATAGGGCTAAGATTGATGTGATAGCCAAATTACCCCCGCCTTCCAATGCGAAAGGGGTTCGAAGTTTTCTTGGTCATGCCGGTTTCTACCGTAGATTCATTAAGGATTTTTCTAAGATTACTCGTCCGATCACCCACTTGTTGGAGAAGGACGTTCCTTTTGTTTTTGATGAATCTTGTTTAAGTGCTTTTCAGGTATTAAAAGAAAAGTTGACCAACTCTCCCATCATGGTTGGTCTGGATTGGAATTTGCCTTTTGAGTTGATGTGTGATGCAAGTGATTATGCCGTTGGAGGCGTGCTTGGGCAAAGGGATGATAAGCATTTCAAGCCTATTTACTATGCTAGTAAAACCTTGAACCCAGCCCAGCAAAATTATACTAATACAGAGAAGGAGTTGCTTACGGTAGTCTTTGCATTCGATAAGTTTAGGTCATATTTGGTATTGAGTAAAACTGTTGTTTTCACTGACCATTCTGCTTTGAAGTATTTGTTTTCTAAGCAAGATGCAAAGCCTAGACTAATTCGATGGATTTTGTTGCTTCAAGAATTTGATTTAGAAATCAAAGATAAGAAAGGTGCTGAGAACTTAGCAGCTGATCACTTGAGCCGATTGGAAGACCCAAACCGGGAGGAGCTTCAAGATGGGGAGATTAAGGATAACTTCCCCGATGAATATTTAAATGTTATTTCTAACTCTGATGAAGGTCCTTGGTTTGCTGATATTGCTAATTATTTGGTTTCAAGTGTAATACCGAATGATTTCTCAGGTCAATAGAAGAAGAAGCTCATATCAGATGCTAAGTACTATTTTTGGGATAGCCCATATTTGTTTCGTTCTTGTGCAGATGGTATGGTGAGAAGATGTGTAGCAGGAGCTGAAACTCGGGAGATCTTGGATGCTTGTCATTACGGGCCAACTGGAGGTCACTATGGTCCTTCGGTTACAGGTAAAAAGGTTTTTGATGCAGGTTTCTATTGGCCTACAATTTTCAAGGAGGCTCAAACGTTGGTCGAAACCTGTGACATTTGCCAAAGGCAATGAAGCATCACTAGACGGGAGGAAATGCCACAGCAAGGAATTCAGGTTTGTGAAGTATTTGACATTTGGGGCATAGACTTCATGGGACCATTCCCACCGTCTAACAAGTTTCAGTATATTCTAGTTGCTGTTGACTACGTGTCTAAGTGGGCCTAAGCCAAAGCTTTGCCTACAAACGACACGATGGTAGTCATTAATTTGGTTGCCCTAGAGCCTTAATCAGTGACCGTGGTACACATTTTGCTAATCATCAACTAGACAAGGTTCTCAAAAGGTATGGTGTTTGTCATTAATTTTCAACTTCTTATCACCCACAGACCAGTGGTCAAGTGGAGAACACCAACCGGGCATTAAAAAGGATTTTGGAAAAAACAGTCGGGGATAACCCCAAGGTTTGGTCGAAAAAACTAGATGACGCCTTGTGGGCATTTAGGACCGCCTTTAAGACACCGATTGGCACCACGCCATACCGGTTGCTCTACGGTAAGACTTCTCATTTACCGGTTGAATTAGCGCATAAGGCGTACTAGGCTTTGAGAAATTTAAATCTAGATATGATGGAGGCCGGTGAACTTAGGTTGTTGCAACTTCATGAGCTCGATGAGCTTAGGTTGGGTGCATATGAAAACTCAAGGATTTATAAAGAGAAAACGAAAGTTTACCATGACAAGAGGATCCGTAGAAGGGAGTTTAAGGTTGGAGCAAAAGTTTTGTTATTTTTGTCAAAATTTAAAATTAAACAACCCAAGTTGACTTCTAGATGGATAGGTCCTTTTGTGATTAAGCATGTTTATCCGTCCGGCTATGTTGAGCTGTTTAAAAGAAATGGAGACGGTTCTTTTATTGTGAATGGCCACAGGTTGAAACTTTATTTGGAAGAAGACCAAGAGGAGGGGATGGTTGAAGAAATCCCCATTTTTGATTCAGAGACTTAAAAAATGGTCGAGTCTAGCTCACGACTCGTAAATAAATTAAGCGCTTCTCGGGAGGCAACCTGTGTTTAATTTTGTTTTGCCAATTTTGATTTTCATTTTGTTAGATAGTTTTACTTTGTTTTGTCAAGAATGTGCAGGTTCAAATGTGGTGTGAAGCGGATTGAGGTAAGTTTGTGTTTAAAAACAAAAAAACAAAAAAAAAAATTTCTGGAAAAGTCCCCCACTGTGCCGCAGTGGGGGTGGTGACCTTGACTGCGCCGCAGTCTAATTCCTCGTCCAGTGGTGACCTTGACTGCGCCGCAGTGGGGGTGTGAAGAGTTGACTGCGCCGCAGTCCGAATGCTCGGCACCCCATTACAATGAGCCTCACTGCGCCGCAGTGAGGGGAGGCCTTAGCCCATGCGCCGCAGTGGGCGAGTTGACTGGTCATTAGAGGGAGCGGGGGTTGAAAGTAAAAAAGGAAAGAGGGAGTTGTTTCTCTAAAAAGGAAAACGCAAGTCTCTCCTCAAGAACACCCCTTTGCTTCCGAGAATCATCCTCCAATCCACTAAAATCCTGCACTTTCTTTCTCTTTCTTCTAGATTATCATCCATTCTTAGCTATCATGGGAAAAGGAGTAAGATTTCTTGACTATTTTATTTTTTTCTTTTCCTAAAATTTTGTCTTTCAATTTTTAGGTTGTAATTGTTTGATTGTTTGATGGGTTTCGTTGATTAAGGCGTACCAAACTGATTTATGGTTGATTAAGCTGTTTTCAGAGGGGGCACCCAGGAGGTTTGCTTTGGCCCCCATAGTTGTTCTTGACAGGATGTGTAACAATCCGACTCGGAGTTGGTTTTGGGGCACTTCATCACCCAGATCTACAAAAGGATGGGTATTTTCGATACGGATGAGTGCCGAACCGATCTGTCTCCTCAGGTTTTTCAGGAGACTTTTACTAAGGGCGAGTTGGTGAGGGGGAAGATTGTGAAGAAGATGACGAAGAATGAGAGTTCGAGGTTGCTGGATGATAATGGGGTTATTGATGCACTGCCTCTGACTGTGGAGGCAGCTGAGGATGAGGAGATGAGGGATGCTCCGCAGGAGCCACCGAGGAGGCGGGGTCCGGTAGGTATTGATTTGACCCCTTTGAGCACCTAGCTCCAGCAGATCTATGAGGGGAAGCAAGCCAGCCGCCAGGCTTTTGATGATTATCAGGAGGTGACATGGTTAGGGTCGCAGCAGGCCTATACAAACTACACTCTTGACTATTACCAACCGATGTGGCAAGCCCAGTATAGAGGGACGGAGTTTGTTGACCCGATTCCACCCTTCAGCCCACCACCTATCCGTGTTCCACCGTATTGACAGGATGACGGTTCTTTCTTCTTCACGCCTTCCCAGATGTCCCCATAGCCCCATGACTTGGGAGGATCTCCCCGAGGGCCGGTTCAGTTTGTTTGATATACAGGTGGTGATGCTGGGATCTTCTCTTCTATGCCTAGTTTCTTTGCAGGTACTAGCTCTGGGTTCGCTGATTTTGTTGGAGGCTCGGGAGGATTTGCTGTTGGTGGTTCTGGACAGGCAGATGATCAGCCGGGAGGCGGCTATGGCGGTTCAGGTTCAGGAGGCACGCTAGAGCAGGCCACTAGCTAGGTGGATGATCTTTTTGGCCCACCTGGTGCTCCTTATAGCTATCATGTACAATAGCAGTGATGATAGAGGTAATGATGACCTCCATCTGGTACCGTGGGATGGGGTCATATGTTGGTTGATTTCACTCATTTTGGCAGATGGATGACTATACTAGATACATTATTTCTTATCTTTTCTCTTTATTTCTGTTAGTATCCACCCTACGAGGTGATGAAACATTGTATTTGATTATTTTTCTTTTGGTTTGTTGCATGAACAGTAGAATAAGGTTATGCTTGGGATTATTATGGTTTGTTTTGATGCAATATGAGCAGGTTGTTACATTTGATGGCTATAGCGCAACTCAAGTGTGGGGGGAACCCCTTGGATTCTCTTCTCATCTATTCTATGGCATCATTGTGTTGATTGTGTGATGGTGTGCGTATGCTGGCAGTAAGTTCAGCGCCATATTTGTTATTGCTATGTTTGATGCACACACAACTCTCGCACCTTCCATTTTGGTACAAGTTGTTTATCCCGCCAACCAAAGCGTCCTTCTTAGTTCGGAAGTGCCATTTGTGACATGGGGTTGATAACTTGTTTCAAAACGGAATGTGTCCTTATTCTGGTATGTGCTCTTATTTTTCTATGTCGCTTACCCCTATTTACTTTTGTTTGACCGAATATGGACATTGAGGGCATTGTCCATCTTAAGTGTGGGGGGATGGCAAATAGGTTTAAGCTACCGGGTTTATCACCTTTGTTGTTTTGCCATTGAGATTTCTATCGGTTTTGTTGATGTGTCCCTCTCGTAGGCCTTTGGATTCTATCTAGGGGTATGAGTTTCTATTTTGGGCTCTTAACTGTGATGTGCATGTTTAAAACTGGTGCTATCAATTTGGCGGAATAATAGAAGTTGATATGATTTTTAAAACTTGAGTTGAACTTGTCGTTGTGGTAAATTGCTTTTGACACTTAATTGATTACTTATTAAGCAAATTTACTACAAAATGTTTCCTTGACAAAAATTTTTAATTGGCGAAGTGTGTTTTGAACGGTTATTTGGCTAGTCCTTCGGGATTGATAACATTGCTTGCATACTCATATATATCCAAAACACCCAATTGCACAGAAAGTTAAGTTTTGATACTTAAGGTTCCTGTCAAAATAGGTGAAACGGAATCATTAAATTGATGTATTTGATAGATATTTTGATGTGCAATTTATAGTGAATAATTGAATTGAAAATGCTTATTGTGTGAAATAACTTGATAAGTGCTTTGATTCTAATCTTAAAAGTGAGAATCTATTGTGTGTTATCAGTTATATTTGTTTAAGTATCTTTGGAATTCGATTATTTGCTATTAAGATAATTGCATAAGTTGCATAGATCTCATGAGTTCGCTAATGTGATTGCAGGTTTATTTATCTAATTCGGATGTGTGTCAACCGACAAAATGAAAGATCTCCAGAGTATACAAAAATTGAGGTTATCCAGTCCAGAATGGAGAAACCTCAAGCTTAAAGTGGAAGCAGAGTATATTTACACATCAACAACTCAGATAAATTCAAACGGAGACAAAAATGATGACGGAGAAATTATTTAAGGGTGACTAATTTTGTATCATTTATTTTTGTTGTATTTGAATTTATTTTACAGCACTGTGTGTCCAATGGCTATTATTGTCAACACTTAAAAATAGTGCATTAAATTTCATTAATTAGTGACAAAGTGGGTCATAATTTAACGTGTTTACTTTGCAAGATATTTATGCTGTGACATTCCTGAAGAATCTCTTTATTGAGAAAAATATGATATTGTTAATATGAAAAAATCGTTTTGTGAAGTCCCTCACTCGATGGTTTAACCCACAAGTGTAGATTACAACAAGTCAAGTAATCACTAGATAGGACTAATATGAAACGTCAAGTAAGCACTAGATTTATAACACCCTGCTTTATAAAAATGTGGATTTCGAAAAAAAAAAAATTCAACTTTAACATAATACTGTTTATAAAATGCGGAAGTGACTTTTAAAAGTCCCAATTGATTCCTAATGTAACCAATAAAACATAATAAATGTCTTAAAAAGGTGTCACCAACCAGTATTATCACAATAATGTAAATGAAATCCACAATAAAATTCAATAAAGACAGTCAACGTAATAAAAGCCAAAAGGGCTAAAGAAATAAGTCTACTTAAATAGTGCAACTATGGGTAACTAAAGCCAACGTCCAAAGCTCCAATAATACCCATCTCACAAGCAAGCTACCAGCCACTGATCAATGCCTAACCTGAGGGAACAACACATTTTCACAAAACAAGTGTCAGCTATTAAAGCTGAGTAAGATAATAGGTTAGTATAAATAAAAGGATTGCCAATTAAAACACTTTAATAAATCAACTCATGCATATATAAAGGCACAAATAACAAAACATAAACTACATAATAAGAATTATCAAATCCTATAATGTGCCTAGCAATCTTCCATAGCCACCAATATCCACATAACTACATAAGTTGCATAAATCAACAAAAGGTTATGCCATAATAAACTACATATAAAGGTTGTGTGAGGCGGCTAAATAGCCAAATACGGAACCTCACACCCGACTTGATGGGTAGACCTTACGGTGGTCCATCTATGTCGTTATGGATAGGCATAACCAAATCCATGAGTATTCCGTTAACACCAGGTGGTCAACCACGACACCCGAAATACTCTAAACATCAGGTTGTATTCACAAGAGAACATGATGAGGCTTCCAAGTGACGCCATAGCACACTCCGCCTAAATAGACTTCATGTGGGTTAAGCTTAACTCTTACACCAATGCTCGAGACTTTCACCAAAAGATATATTAAAAATATATCACACCAATATCTACATAATATTTTACCACACAATCCCTTAAACATGCACGTGACATGGCAGCCTAAATCATGTCTAGTGTACTATGTGTACAAGTCCACATAAATCATTTACCACACAATTTACAAGCTACATATATCAACAATACAACATTAAACTCTTTTCTACCCAAGCATACTTTAACAACACCCAATAAACCTCCCACATATATCCCACACCCAACATATGCATGAGATAGTTGAACAACATAAAAAGGGAGTTTAGTTATTAAAACTAAGTTTTGTTGTGTCCCCAGGTGTCAAAAGTAAGTTATCTTACCTTTTGCAGCTTCACAAATCACAATTAATAATAGTTTACTAAGCTTGTTATGTATTCCCGTCAACCTATAAAGGACATGTAATCAAAATCCGTTCAACTAGATGACCGGACAAAATGTATATAATATCTTAAAATAAAAGTCATCGAAAAGGTAGACACTGAAACTGAAAAATCTTAAATTACTATATACAACCCAGCGAGTCTTTTATTTTACTCGCACGGTGCAAAGAAACTAATCTAACTGTATGATATATTATATTTATTTTAATGTACTTCGCATGAAATGAAACATGTGTTTCCGTTTGTAATTCACTAGAAAATGTAGCTAGCAAAAAGTATCTTATTATTATTACATAATCAAATCATAAGACAAAAATATATTTTTGCTTTCCTATCCTGACACACCTGCTCAACAATGACTAGAAAACCATAAAAAAAAACTTTTACTTTTCTTATTTAATTCTGCTCAAGGCCACAAAACAATAGTTTTATTACTAGTACCATTTTATTACTAGTACCATTTACACATTACAAATGACAATACACTCTTCCAAGTAAGCAACACAAAAAAATTCCTTATTTGCCATCCCCTTTGCCTTCACGTGATGGAAGAAAAACCACAAGGACAAGTATAGTATTATTTTGTACTTTCACTCAACAACCCATTTAATATTATTTGTATTGTCTAGACAATGAACTAAGGAAAAGACAACTCCAAATTTTTTTACTTTTATGTTAACGTGCAAATGCTTGAAAGATATATATTTTATTATTTGTATAGCAAACCCCTTTTATTGACTGCGACTATAAAACATACACATGACAACAAGTTCATTGGTTAAAATGAAAATCACTGACATCAAGTAAATACAATTATCCGTATAAATTTAATATAAGTGTACATATAATAAAATTCGGCTAAAGGAGTAAAGGAGGCAGACTACAACAAAACACTAGATTACCTCTAAATTGAATATCAGTGCTTTCTTTCTTTTTGATCTGCTACACGAGACCCACACAAAACCCAGAATAAATTGTTTTTCCTTTCCTATGTATCTTTGGCGGCAACAATAAACTAGATTAGGGATTCTCTCTTATTATTTATTTATTTATTTCTAACCCTCCTGAGCATGTTACAATCCTAGATTAAAAGCTTTCAGGCCCCTCTTTATTTTTTTCTATTGGGCCGACTAGAACATAAGGCAGCATAACATTTTATTTGGGTGTTACTATATAAGTCTAAAGACTGAAATAAAATGTTAATAGGATCACCTAATCACTTATTACAACTAATAGGAATTTTAAATAGCCACACTTGAGACTCGCAACTACGTAACTACATTTTAACTCCTAACGGGAACACACAACATAACAAGCATTATCAGTAAACATTTATGGACCACTTTTAATCATATTATTGGGAACACATACCCAAAACATTAATCCACATAAATGACACACCTTAATCTACTTAATTAACATAAATATTAATCCACATAAATATACGACGCCACTTAACGAAAAGTCTACATTGACTAACGGTCAAAGTTAACGGAAATAGAATAAAAGAGTTAGGGATGTTACAATTACCTCCTCCTTAAAAGGATTCTGTCCCCAGAATCTACTCGGCAACAACTAAATGCGGGTAATGATCCCTCATCACTGCTTCAGTCTCCCACGTCATGCTTTCTCCTTTATTGTGCCTCCATTTGACCAATACTAATTCAATACTAATATCTTCTTTGGATCAACACTTTCTCAAGTAACAGACATGGAAAGTGTTATGAATACCATCTAACTCAGGAGGAAGATCCAATTTGTAGGCCTGCTGATTTACCCGCTCCAAGACTTTAAATGGTCCAATAAATCGAGGACTCAACTTACCACGCTTACCAAACCGAATAATACCCTTCCAAGGCGACACTTTCAACATAACCATGTCACCCTCCTTAATATCCATAGGACGTCTCTTCTGATCTGCATAAGTCTTTTGATGATCTCTAGCAACTTTAAGCGCTTCTTTAGCAATATTTACTTTATCAGCAGTTATCTGAACGATTTCCGGCCCAGCAAATTGCTTTTCACCAAATTCTAACCAACAACTAGGAGTCCTACATTTCCGCCCATACAACACCTCAAACGGCGACATCCCAATGCTCTAATGATAACTATTATTAGAAGCAAACTCTACCAACGGCAAATGACCATCCCAAGCACCACCATACTCAATCACACAAGCTCTCAACATATCCTCTAACGTTTGAATGGTCCTCTCACTCTGCCCATCAATCTGAGGATGATAAGCGGTACTCAAATGAATTCTAGTACCTAACTCTCGATGCAATCCCTTCCAAAAGTTAGAGTTAAATCGATTGTCTCCATCTGAAACAATAGATAAAAGAACCCCATGCTTCGACACAAGCTCATCCACATATAACTCGGCCAACTTATTCAGCGAAGCTGTCTCACGTGTAGCTAAAAAATGAGCACTCTTGGTCAATCTATTCACTATGACCCATATCATATCATTACCTTTAGGTGTCCTGGGTAATTTTGTTATAAAATCCATGGTAATGTGATCCCACTTCCACTCTGGAATCTCTAACTGCTGTAACTTACCATAAAGCTTTTGGTGCTCAACCTTGACTTCAGCACAAGTCACACACCTCTGAACAAACTCAGCCACATCTAACTTCATAACAGGCCACCAATACAATGGCTTAAGATCACGATACATCTTAGTTGCACCCGGATGAACTGAATATCTCGATCTATGAGCTTCTTCAAGTATCAACTCACGTATACCCCCGACTTTAGGCACCCAAATCCTACCATTCAAGGTTTGAAAACCCCGACTATTCACCACCATTTCAGTTCTCTTCTTTTTACCTATTCCTTCATTATCAACATTAGCCGGTAACAAAGCCTCAACTTGGGCCAACTTGATACGCTCAAGCAACCCAGATTTCACCTCGGTAACCATGGAATTAAGTCGACATGCGGGACCCTGTCCTTTTCTACTCAAAGCATCAGCTACTACATTAGCTTTCCCCGGATGATATTTAATTTCACAATCATAGTCTTTTAACAACTCCATTCAACGCCTCTGTCTCGCATTCAAGTCTTGCTGGTTAAAGACATACCGCAAGCTCTTATGATTAGTGAATAAAGTACACTTTGTGCCATAAAGATAATGTCTCCATAACTTTAAAGCAAAAACTACTGCTGCAAGCTCCAAATCATGAGTCGGATAATTCTTCTCATGTGGCTTCAACTGGCGTGAAGCATATGCAATTTCCTTACCACGCTGCATCAAGACACAACCCAAACCAGTACCAGAAGCATCGCTATAAACAACCATATCCTCAGAACCTTCATGCAAGGCAAGAATAGGAGCTTCACACATTTTCTTCTTCAAGGTCTGAAAAGATTTTTCTTCTGAATCTGTCCACAAGAATTTTACCCCTTTCTTTGTCAATTCAGTCATAGGCTTAACAATACGAGAGAAATCCTGAATGAACCTCCTGTAATAGCCAGCTAAACCCAAAAATGACTTAATCTCTGTCGGTGACTTAGGTTGTTCCCACTTCATTATAGCCTCATTTTTTGAAGGATCAACTTTCAAACCTTCACTGGAGATGACATGCCCAAGGAAATGAACTTCCTTAAGCTAGAATCCGCACTTGGGGAATTTAGCATATAACTTATTCTCCCTCAAGAACAGTCCTCAAGTGCTTACGATGCTCTTCAATAGATTTAGAGTAAATAAGAATGTCATCGATGAAAACAATGACAAAATGATCAAGATAAGGCCGACAAACACGATTCATGAGATCCATGAAAGCAGCTGGAGCATTAATCAATCCAAAAGGCATGACCAAAAACTCATAATGCCCATAACGAATACGAAAAGCTGTTTTAGCAACACTTTCTCCATCCACTTTCAACTGATGATAACCAGACCGCAAATCAATCTTAGAAAAATAAGAAGCACCCTGCAACTGATCAAATAAGTCATCAATCCGAGGAAGAGGATATTTTAAGCTCACAATAATCGATACACATCCTCATGGAACCATCTTTCTTCTTTACAAACAGAATAGGAGCACCCCAAGGTGAGGAACTCGGACAAATAAACCCCTTATCAAGCAACTCTTGTAGCTGAGACATCAACTCCTTCATCTTAGTAGGAGCGAGACGATAAGGTGCTTTAGCAACAAGGGTAGCACCAGGAATAAGATCAATATGAAACTCTACTTCCCTATCAGGAGGAAGACCAGGAAGATCATCTGGAAAGACATCAGGAAACTCAGCTACAACATCAATACCAGCAATAGAAGGATTAGCCTTTCGTAAATCAATCACATAAGCTAGAAAATGACCAGAATGATCCTTAGTCTGTCGGATACACCTAAGAGCTTTCACAAGAGAAATAATCTTCACACTGCCCTTTTCTTTATCACCATAAACTGAAACCACACTACCATCGGGAGTAGTGATACGTACAATCTTCTTAGAACAGAGAGTAACAGCGCCATTCTTAGACATCCAATCCATACCCACAACAATATCAAAGCTAGCTGCAGTAGTAGGCAACAAGTCAATAGAAAAAGAACGACCCTCTATCTCTACAGAACAATCAAAGAACCCATCACGAACCATAGAAGTACGACCATTAACTATCTCAACCTCAATAGGTTTATCTAACAGGCGAGTGAATTTACCAAGCTTAGGAGCAAATAAAGTAGACACAAAAGATCTATTTGCACCAGAATCAAATAACACATTAGCAAGAGAAGAATTAACAATAAATGTACCACTAACTACCTCATCATCTGATCAAGCAAGCTCAGCAGTCATGTTGAAGGCACGAGCTGTAGTCTTCGGTTGCTCATTCTTATTATCGGTAGGCTTCAATTTTGGACAATCTGGTTTCTGATGCCATGTCTGCTTACAATAATGACAACGAGGCTCGGTTGTACAATCCTTAGCAAGATGTCCCATACCGGTACACCTGCTACAACTCATAGTACTAAGAAAACACGGACCAGTATGCTTCGATTTGCACTGTACGCACCAACTTCCCAACTGTTTATAATTGTTGCTATTAGAAGAATTACCCTTAAACCTTTTATTGGACCCTGAAGACCTATCATTGCTCCTTTTGAAGCCAGAATTACCATCCTTCCTAACCTTGGACCCCAAATCATACTCCACACGCTTGGCCTCATCAACAGCCAAACTCAATGTAGTCTTACCCTTACAAAACCCACGATACTCAGCTGGGAGCCCATTCACAAAACGAGTAACAGTAGCTGCTTCAGTAGCGCACAAATGTGGACAAAATGTCATTTTCTCAATAAACAACTTAGCATACTCTTCCACAGATTTATCCCCCTTTTTGAGAGTCAAGAACGACTGCTCCAACACCTCCAAGTCCCTGGCAGTGCAATACTCCCTCTCAAATAACCCAACAAAAGACTGCCAAGTCATACTAGAAATGTAAGCTGAGCCCAAAATAGTGCGACGAGTATTCCACCAATCCAAAGCACCATCCTCAAACATTCTCGAGGCAAACAACACTTTCTTATTCTCTGGGCAATCACAAGATTCAAATACCACTTCCATATGCATAATCCAACGTCTATTGGCCACCGGACTGTGACCACCCTTGAAAATATTCGGCTTGCATTTCATGAAATTATTATACTCATGAATTGTATCATGGTTACCGCCACGATTACAATTATTTCTGTCATCATCCCTACGCCTCCTGTTAATATCACTATCTTGAGCATCAAGTGTCCTGTCATCCTGTCGATGAATAGAGTGAATCAAAGAAGTATTACCCATGAAAGAACGGGTAGGAGATGGTTCCTCATTCTGGCGTTTTCAGCGAGGGTAACTCTCCCCTGACCTTTCAGGCTGATTCAACAGATAATCCCTCTCATTTTTTATTTCAGTCAACTCAGCTCTTGTCTTGGTTAATTCATTCGTGACACTGCGAAGCAATTCAACCATTTCAGCTTTGGTAGGATGAGAATTCACATTGTTATTCGTGTTACTGACCCCCGCTCCATTAACACCATTCATGCTCCTTGTGTTCACCATACTTCTATAAAATCACAACGAGAAATTTAGCTATAGATATAGCGAGAAGTAAGGAAGATAAGGCTAAGCTACAAAAATATGCATATACACCACAATTACATATAAGCATTAATCATACTCTTACTCTCAACCCAAACCCTTCCTAAGGCAATTTTCCTAAAACTTAAATGTGCAATACATCACCAGTTTAAGTCCAAAACCAACACCTATGGCCAATGGTTCACTTAAACTATTGCTCTGATACCAACTTGTAACACCCTGCTTTATAAAAATGTGAATTTCAAAAAAAAAAAATTCAATTTTAAACATAATATGGTTTATAAAATGCAGAAGTGACTTTTAAAAGTCCCAATTGATTCCTAATGGAACCAATAAAACATAATAAATGTCTTAAAAAGGTGTCACTAACCAGTATCATCACAATAATGTAAATGAAATCCACAATAAAATTCAATAAAGACAGTCAATGTAATAAAAGCCAAAAGGGCTAAAGAAATAAATCTACTTAAATAGTGCAATTATGGGTAACTAAAGCCAACGTCCAAAGCTCCAATAATACCCATCTCACAAGCAAGCTACTAGCCACTGATCAATGCCTAACCTGAGGGCACAACACATTTTCACAAAACAAGTGTCAGCTATTAAAGCTAAGTAAGATAATAGGTTAGTATAAATAAAAGGATTGCCAATTAAAACACTTTAATAAATCAACTCATGCATATATAAAGGCACAAATAACAAAACATAAACTAAATAATAAGAATTATCAAATCCTATAATGTGCCTAGCAATCCTCCATAGCCACCAATATCCACATAACTACATAAGCTGCATAAATCAACAAAAGGTTATGCCATAATAAACTACATATAAAGGTTGTGTGAGGCGGCTAAATAGCCAAATATGGAATCTCACACCCGACTTGATGGGTAGACCTTACGGTGGTCCATCTATGTCGTTATGGATAGGCATAACCAAATCCATGAGTATTCCGTTAACACCAGGTGGTCAACCACGACACCCGAAATACTCTAAACACCAGGTTGTATTCACAAGAGAACATGATTAGGGTTCCAAGTGACGCCATAGCACAGTCCGCCTAAATAGACATCATGGGGTTAAGCTTAACTCTTAGACCAATGCTCGAGACTTTCACCAAAAGATTTATTAAAAATATATCACACCAATATCTACATAATATTTTAGGGCCCTTAAATGTGCACGTGACATGGCAGCCTAAATCATGTCTAGTGTACTATGTGTACAAGTTCACATAAATCATTTACCACACAATTAACAAGCTACATATATCAACAATACAACATTAAACTCATTTCTACCCAAGCATACTTTAACAACACCCAATAAACCTCCCACATATATCCCACACCCAACATATGCATGAGATAGTTGAACAACATAAAAAGGGAGTTTAGTTATTAAAACTAAGTTTTGTTGTGTCCCCAGGTGTCAAAAGTAAGTTATCTTACCTTTTGCAGCTTCACAAATCATAATTAATAATAGTTTACCAAGCTTGTTATGTATTCCCGTCAACCTATAAAGGACAAGTAATCAAAATCCGTTCAACTAGATGACCGGACAAAATGTATATAATATCTTAAAATAAAAGTCATCGAAAAGGTAGACACTGAAACTGAAAAATCTTAAATTACTATATACAACCCAGCGAGTCTTTTACTCGCACGGTGCAAAGAAACTAATCTAACTGTATGATATATTATATTTATTTTAATGTACTTCGCATGAAATGAAACATGTGTTTCCGTTTGTAATTCACTAGAAAATGTAACTAGCAAAAAGTATCTTCTTATTATTACATAATCAAATCATAAGACAAAAATGTACTTTTGCTTTCCTATCCTGACACACCTGCTCAACAATGAATAGAAAACCATAAAAAAAAACTTTTACTTTTCTTATTTAATTCTGCTCAAGGCCACAAAACAATAGTTTTATTACTAGTACCATTTTATTACTAGTACCATTTACACATTACAAATGACAATACACTTTTCCAAGTAAGCAACACAAAACAATTCTTTATTTGCGATCCCGTTTGCCTTCACGTGATGGAAGAAAAACCACAAGGACAAGTATAGTATTATTTTGTACTTTCACTCAACAACCCATTTAATATTATTTGTATTGTCTAGACAATGAACTAAGGAAAAGACAACTCCAAATTTTTTTACTTTTATGTTAACGTGCAAATGCTTGAAAGATATATATTTTATTATTTGTATAGCAAACCCCTTTTATTGACTGCGACTATAAAACATACACATGACAACAAGTTCATTGGTTAAAATGAAAATCACTGACATCAAGTAAATACAATTATCCGTATAAATTTAATATAAGTGTACATATAATAAAATTCGGCTAAAGGAGTAAAGGAGGCAGACTACAACAAAACACTAGATTACCTCTAAATTGAATATCAGTGCTTTCTTTCTTTTTGATCTGCTACACGAGACCCACACAAAACCCAGAATAAATTGTTTTTCCTTTCCTATGTATCTTTGGCGGCAACAATAAACTAGATTAGGGATTCTCTCTTATTATTTATTTATTTATTTCTAACCCTCCTGAGCATGTTACAATCCTAGATTAAAAGCTTTCAGGCCCCTCTTTATTTTTTTCTATTGGGCCGACTAGAACATAAGGCAGCATAACATTTTATTTGGGTGTTACTATATAAGTCTAAAGACTGAAATAAAATGTTAATAGGATCACCTAATCACTTATTACAACTAATAGGAGTTTTAAATAGCCACACTTGAGACTCGCAACTACGTAACTACATTTTAACTCCTAACGGGAACACACAACATAACAAGCATTATCAGTAAACATTTATGGACCACTTATAATCATATTATTGGGAACACATACCCAAAACATTAATCCACATAAATGACACACCTTAATCTACTTAATTAACATAAATATTAATCCACATAAATATACGACGCCACTTAACGAAAAGTCTACACTGACTAACGGTCAAAGTTAACGGAAATAGAATAAAAGAGTTAGGGATGTTACAAGATTGGACTAGTAGTACAATAAATATAAATGCAAGAATATATATAACGTAATACGTAGTTAAGCAATATAAAGATAAGCAAGTAAGTAAATGGTGAGACACTATGTAATTTTCAAGTGTATTTTATTTATTGAAGTTAATTAAAATACAAGGTTGTTGCGGAACAAGATATTACAAAGTAAGTATCTAAACAACCTATGAATTACATGTGATCTAATTTTTCTAAATAAACTCCTTGATCGAAATACTTAAAGTTGTTAAGTATAACTGTTTAGATCGAGAGTATTTGAGCAAAGGCACCAAATTGCAAAAGTATGTAATTTGGACGAGGTAGTGACTTGGTATATATAGGGAAAAAAAAGAAATATAATATTCTTTTTGCCATACAAATATGGTTACATGTATTTAAGGAAATTACTTTAATTCCTTAAATGCATTGATTAAAGTACAAGAATAAAGTCACATGATAGTAACTTGTCTTCTAATTAACCAACCACTTTTACATGCGTGTAAGGCTTTTAACAAAGGACAAAAGGATTGTCCGGGTAAAGGCATGTAAAGGCATAAAGTAAATTCCTTGTAATCAGTGTTCAGACTTGTAAGGTCTAGAATACTGATAAGGACTCCAGTCAGGAGATCTGGTAAGTCTTCCAGTGAGCTCCGCTATTTGTCAGACTTCTTTCTTCAGACTTCAGTAAGAATGTTCTTCAGTGGAAAGATCTTGACTGGAGTGAAGTCAAGTGAACAAATCTGGTGGAATCCAGATTCCTGTACAAGTAAGTTGTTCACTGGTCTTCACATAATTTCTGGACAAATCTTCAGAGGGCTCCAGTAGTCACGTGTGGAGCGAGTCCAGTAAATCTGGACCTAACAAATTCCCCCTATTTGTTTAGAAATTATGCAAGGATTTTCAAGCTTTTATCTATACAAGTTTGTGCTTGAAAAATCCTTGAAAATTTTGACTAAGTCTAATTTGAATTTCTGGAGAGCCACTTTATAGATCATTAGTGTTCCCAGTTTATACAATTTAATTTCTAGACTTCATCTGGATAAGTACTTGTGAAAAATAGGAATTGCAACTTATATTTACAGACATCAACTGGAGGAAAGTTACAATTTTATCAATAACAAGAAAAAATACAAGTACAATATCAGATTCAGGCCTTTTTCTTTTCAGCATGCCCAGATGGCTCTTCTGTGGCCTTTCTCTTTACACCTGGAGATGATGAAGTAGAAAAAGAAGTCCTTAAGCCCATCTCCATCTCCATCAGTTCCTTCCTCATCCATTCCTTGCCAATCCTCTTCATAAAATACTTAACATCCTGGGAAACATCTTTACCCTGAATGAAAGGCCAATCTCTTTTAGTTCTGACCATCCAAATGCCCTGATTGACGTATCTTTTCTTTCATCAGTAAAGTTCCCTTCTCTGAAGAGTTTGACATGGAACTTTGAAAAATTGTCATGGTTTTCTGCCAGATGGATCTCAGCACCCAGTATAGATTGAACATCAGCTCTAAATTTTGACAAATGCTCATACTTTTCTGTAGTCTGAGCCCTTTTTACCATCTCATCCACTTCCCTGGACACTTTTCTCTGTTCAGCAGCTTGTTGAATATTTTCCTTATTAATTCTTTCAGTAGTGTTCATGGGAATGAAGGTGATAAGATCAGCATCTCTGGCAGCTTTGGTTTTTCTGGCTGGTGCCTTGGGCAAACCCTTGACCTTCTTCCTATATTGATGCTCTAGAGCAGTAGCATTACTCCTTACTTGTCGCTGGAGATTTTTCAATTCTTCTCTTCTCTGGGCAATAAGATCCAGTATGCTCACACCAGAGATTTCAGAATCATATACTTGCTCATCCTAAGCATACATGGATCGAATATAGACATCATCCAAGGCATCCAGACGTTTCTTGTAACACCCCGCTAAAGCGGAATATACGGGATGCACAGATAAGCACAAGCATGCACAGTACAAGTTCAAACACAGCCAATAACATTAAAAGATAACAAGTATCATAAGTTATTACAGAACTTGGGATATACCCATGATAGTCAAAATCAAGAAAGACCGATTAATTGTCTTTACAGAAACAAGTCTTGGACTGAATTGAGCAAAAGGAAGTCTTCACAGCTACTGATCTTGTACGCACGAACAATCGCCAAAGGAATGAGCTCAAAGGATGAAGACTCCTATGCTAAAAGATCTACTAGCCTAGCCTGAAAAGCATGTAAGTTCAAAGGGGTCAACTACGAAAGTAGTTGGTGAGATTCACATAAAGTACTCATTAGTTATACATAATAATAATATGTATAATAAGAACAAGTCATAAGATCAGTACGTTTATTAAAAGTACTTTGTAATAGTAAGAACAGTTTTAAGAACAAGTATGCACTTAATATGTATGTATATAATTTCTGCTAACCCGGTTGGCCAAAGATGAATAATCACGAACCAGTAAGCTCACATAATCAAGTAAGCTATATATATGATCTAGATCAGAACAAGCACAGATAATATGCATCCTCCTGAACTGTAGAGAATGAGGGTGGGCCTACCCTAACAGCGCTGTCCATAATTACCTACGGTTCATTCCCTGAACGGTGGGATATGAATTGATAGCAGTAAAGATAGAACTCATACATAGAACGATAAGTACATAATAGAGAATAGTATATCAATATAAGTATATTCAGGTCCTGCCCATTCAAGACCTAAATACACATCAGAGAGTATGTATAACAGTATTTATGTATTCAAGATCCTGCCCATTCAAGATCTAAATACACATCAGAAGATAATTTAGAATCATTTTATAAGTATATCATACGATCATAAAATAGTACGTAGAAAAGTACAAGAACATATATATATTTACATATAGATATATAAGTACAAAAATAGTTTTCATGCTTTTCAGTCCCCGATAAAGAACTTTGAACAAAATGTACGAAAAAGGGGATAAGTGAACTCATAGTGATCTGGTACCGTACGGTTATTGAGCACAGAGAACAAGCACGGAGATAGATATATTATATCTATAGAAACCCAAGTGCGTCTTGACAGAAGCCTAAGTACACGTTGTTGTACACATGATATGTACATATATTAGACTTAGTGATTAATTCATCACAAAAATGTTCTTGATGATCCGATGATTTAGTCCTTGATGAACTTAGAACGTTTTGACACAAAATGGACTTTAAATGTACTCAAGTATTCGAACTGAACTCAACTTGTACATCTTTGAACACACACAACCTAATTATATCATTAATTAACTGTACATCATTTATTAGTGAACTTGATTAGGGTTTTGTAAAATGAACATTGTCTTGAACCATTTTAAGAATTAGTTTTGAGGTCTATGAGTAGTCTTGATTGTTCTTAATCAAAGAATATTGCAAGCAAGGGTCTGTCCATGAGTTATGTACAAGGCTAGGTCGATTATCTGATTAAATAAAAGGATAGGTGGGTTTTGGTTATTTAGATCGTCTTGACTCATAAGCAGATTGTAACACCCCAACTAAGGCGGAACAATGAGATGTACAGAAAGTCGAGTATTCAAAACAAAGGATTATAAATAACATTCACCATAGCTTTATTTGATAAAAATAATTTACAATGTACAAACATGTGAACCAATTTCCAAGTACAAATGCGTCCACCATACTTGGATATTGAGTCCACGAACCAAATAACAAGCACATGAAATAGTAAACTACAATGATCAAGGCGGATTCCATTGCCTATCACAAAGTTTGATCTTTGACTCCAAAGGGAAATGCAAATAATCATGAAGCATATAAATCCTCAATGCTTAAGCTTATTTCCTGAAAAGCATGAAGAAAAAGTGTCAACTACGAAAACGTAGTTGGTGAGTGCATAGGTTTTTATATAAATCTTGGTACATCACCGTTTTAATACTTAGAAAACCGATTACTATTACATTTTGAAATATCCAAACCATATGATCGAGAAAATTTTCATATCATGTTATCAAGCTTCCAAATACCATAATGTCATATCAAGACTTGGAAAAATCCATAGTAAAATTTCAGGTTCTCATTTGTCAAATCATCATGAGAGAAAATGTATATAAATCGATTAATCGTATATCATACCAAAATCATTCGGTTACCAAAATCATTTCAATATCACCAATTTCAACGTCTTTCAAGATATCATATGAGGGACGATACCCAATCCGTATGTCCAAACAATTTCCAATTATCAACAATATTAATATCAATTTCACTTAGCCACAAGGGCATAATTCAATATCAAATTTCATTTAGCCACAAGGCATAATTTACATAATTTTGATGAGTAAATGCTTGAGCCACTACTACTACCATTTTCAAGTCCAAGCTTTATAATACTTCTTATCTTTGCACAAGCTGTCAATCAAGTGCCTTACTTATACTTGGGGTCGTGTCATGAGGACGACCGATTAAACTTACGTAGCTAGAACACCCTAATGGTCGGACTGGAAGTGATGGTCATCACGAAGGCAACCAACCTTCCACCGTTACGCTCTGGATGGGTGGACGACTCCTAGTTGCGCAACTATCTAACTACTGGCCTCCCTTAGGAGTAAATAGTAGTGTACCGAAAAGAAAACGGGTTGACAGAACTCAAGTTCATCATATAACAATTATCACTTGGAACATACGTTATAACTTCATATCATAATCATACTTACCAAGAGTCATTTCATATAGCAAACTTTCTTTCAAGAAACACTTCATATATATATATAATAACTTTACTTATCATGCTTTTCACCCCGAAAGTTAAACACATAAAATAGTTTGAAAGGGGGCTATGACTCACCTTGATATGCCGCATATTATATTCACTTATCCAAAATGGGTACTTCCCATCAATCACTCCATCATACATCCGTCACGTTTCTCAATCACATTTGAAAGCCAAGACTATCCCTACGATAGGACTAATACACGTAAGTTCCTATCTTAAGCCATCACTTAGAAATGCCACTTTCATTATGTTGCTATCAATTGTAGAATCCAAGTATATTGCCAACATTCGCATTGTTTTGGTTGTAGCGATTGATGGTGTAAAAAGGTTACTTTAATGACATGCGTAGTTATAAGTTGTTAGATTTTTGGTAACTTGGCTTCATTTGTGGTTTCACTTGGCATCTTAGGTCATCATGTAGAAATATCATATTAAGTTATGTTATCCTTATTCATCATTTGTTGTGTAACCGATTTTAGCGTGAATTAACATTTGTGATATCAATATATAGCTTGGTTAACATAATTACTTATGTCAATCTCACTTATTTAAATTTTGTTTTATTTTGATTACACTTATCTCATGAATTTCGTTTAAATGTTATGGGCCATTATAAATTGGGCCTTAGGTGTCATGGGCTTTTAAATGTTTTGGGCTTACATTAGTTATTGGGTTTTACCTTATTTGGGTTAGGTGCATAATGGGTCATAGTGGTTATTGGGCTATAAGGCTTATTGGGCCAAGTGGGCCTACTGATTTGTGTTCCTTATGGGTTCATTATTTGGGCCGGGTTAGCCCATTATGGTTCTTAGTTCATTACATAGCCCATTATGCCATTTATAAGATTACTTACAAATTTTCTGTTTTATACTTTATTTTTAAGAAATGTTAGCTACTATTTTGGGGTCAAGACGAATTATTTGGACCTTCATGATTTTTACACAGTGACTTATATGTATCTAGTACTTTTGTGAATTTTTGGTCAATTTGTATATGATGTTTGGTGTCCGTAAAAATTATCCAAACACAAACTGTCCCAAATGGGCACTGCTTGCGACATCAGAAGTTTTATAAAAGTTCTTGATGTTCTGATTGTTAGAAAAATCCCATGATTTTATTTTAAGTTCACAACACATTGAAATTACTTTCCACCAAGTATGACTTCCTGGAACGTTATGGATTGGGAGATAAAAATTGTTAAAGTTCATAAAATATTCATACAAAATTACAGTTTTGACCAGTTTCAGTAGAAAAATCATATCTTTCGTTTGGTTTAGTATTTTTGAGTAATTCCAGTTGGAGGTTAATTTTAACTCATTTGTCTACAACTTTTATTTTGATAGTCTTTCTTGAAAATGTCCTCAAATGTTCAGTTTATTCGTTACAAGACAGAAGACCAATTCTGTCAGAATGTTTATTGGTTAATGCATCCCAAAAATGGTTTTGTTTGCTTGCTTTAACCTCTAGATTCCCACTAACAAAATTATTACTTTATTTTGTATCTCTTAACATCAAATATACAGATTTCAATCAATTTCAAGTTCATCAATCATCCTTAAAAGATCCATCTCAAGTCCCATATCAAAACCAAATTAAACTAGTGCAAATCTAAGCATGCATGTAATCATCTCATCATTTTAACAACAAATCTTTATCCATCTTCAATTCAACAACTTAAAAACATATTTTTATGAAAAACTCCAGAAATATATTCATCAAAATGTATAAAAATATGACCATATTTCAAAGGAAAAATCACTTTAAAATCTATTTAATCTATGACAACACCTTTGGGTCTTAAACTAGTTGAATCCTTGAATCTTTCTTCTAGATTTTAACATGCATGAGCATGAGGAAGAAGATTCTATCAACTTGCCTTCATCAAGTGTATTTTCAAGAAGAAATTCAAAGAAAAACATGGTCTTTGATAAAGATCTTTTAGTATGAACAAAAACAAGATTGATTAAACAAAGAGATGAAGATTTATACCCTTGAAGAGCACGGTTTTGATGAAGAAAATATGGCAGAAATTTCGCGGCTTTGATGCTCCAAATAACCCTTATTTCAAGCTTAAAATAACCCTTAAATCTTACTTGAATCAACCCTTGTTTAAGCCTTTCAAAAACCCTTTTTATTATTAAAGTTTAATATGATTTTTCCTTGTCTTTTTGTTGATTATTTGAGCCAAAATGGAGAGGAAGAAAAGAGGAGGAAGTGCAGAAAATTTGAGAGAAATGAGAGAAAATATTGGTTTGTGTGTGTAAAATGAAAAGGGATGTGTGAAGTGTGGGGTGTGATGGTAGGTTAAGTTAACCTTGGGAGTTTAAGGGTATCATGTGGCTAGTTAAATTGTGATTGGTGGAGTGCACATGGCTGAATTTTTGCAAGAAAAATTAGAAATTTTGTAAGGAACAATTATATAAAAGTCTTACACTCATGTCAATATGCATATATATGTATGTCTATGTATGTATTTGTATTGGGTGCATATATTAGTTCTTGCAAGGATATAAGTGTATGTATATGTTCTTGTATAAATATTTACTAGTTATGTAGTGTTTCTAAGACATGGTTTATGTACATATATGTGTGTATATGGTGTGTATATATATATAGATGTATGTAAATATATATAGTTTTTTTTTTGTGTGTTTTAATTTTATTACTTATCTCATTATTTATAAACTTTTATTTACATTAGATATATATATATAGTTATTATTATTTAAGCACTTTTATGTACATCATAGTTCTATAAATATATTTTTAAGATGATCATTATAGTTATGTGTCCAAATATACTTGAATTTACTTGGTGTTTGAATTGTTGGACATTTGTGAATAATTATCTTTGTTAACTCAATTTGTGAGTCTTAGTTTATTATATATTTAACTTCATTTCTCGAATTAAAATTTTTGGTTCATTGACATTTTGTCAAGTTCAATTAGAACTAATATATGTAGCTTGAGATTGGCTTAACTAATTATAGTTATTGGTTATGACATTTCTATAATAGCTAGTCATCTATGGTATTTCTAAGGCATTTTACTGTACTAAAGGGCGATTTCTCTTAATAAACTTCTAGGGATAGATACCTAGATAAATATAAGTAAGTTGTCCTAGTCGGAAATTGAGGGTTGTTACATCATTACCCCCTTAACTATAACTTCGTCCTCGAAGTTCGCTCGTTCACAAGGTGATAAAATGAATAGATTGACGATAAGGATAGCTTAACAGGGACGCACGAACGTAAGAGTTCATCTAGGTTTCATCACGACCTTTCGGTTACTTACAGAATTTTTAGCCTCCACAGTTGGGGGCATCTATTCCTTGGTGCCCTAAATATCACTTGATTAGAAGCTTTAAAAGTGTTATAATTGTCGCTCACTTCTTGAGACGACTTGAGATTAATCGTAAGAGATCATTATGGGTTGTCCATCTTGCCTAGATCAATGTTAAGTAATGGGATGATGACAAGAATATTAATACGGAAACGAGTAAACGGTTCGTAACGTGAGTTATAACAAAAATACTAAGAGACGTTGGAATTTTGATCGTTGGTGGCTACTCATTTCCCCAATAAAGAATCCTCCACTGGCTCCTTGCATAGTTTTATCTTTCTTTGGTTTGATGTTGGACACACTTGCCGCTACTAGAAATTATTGACTTCGTTTGTGACAAATCACTTATTAAGGGATTACCCCCTTAACAAGGGTGCTGCTAATCCGGGATGCCAAATTGCATTAAAATTTGCAAAGGTACATCTTCGTAGCACCTTATTTTAGAGTTTTTCAGTGTCGACTTTGTTGTTTTACGACATACAAGGGGATTACGATTCAGCCAATGATAGTTCTATTTTACTCCTCATACTCGCCTTTATCCTTGTTTTCGAATGTCATCTTTTTCGTTATTCGTAAAGTCGCATCGTAACTCATTTTTATCTTGCTCTTGCTGATATTGGCTCGCAAATCGTTGTATGGAACCTTTAATTCTTCCTTTTTATGTAGAGGTATTACCCCTTTATGATATATTTTCGGCTAACTCCTTTTCAGCATTACACATATAACCTCTTCCATTTCTCTTCTATTCTTATGCATTCCTTGCGATAGAGTTTACACAATCCTTATGCTTACAGTTAATCATATCGTATCCTCACCGTCTTGGCAAGACTAAAACTTCAAGCCTTTGTTAGTATGGATCCCCTCTCAGGGACAATCCTTCTTAGGTCCTTTCAGACCTTAATGACCATGCTCTCAAAAGCCTTATATCTGTTTTTAGTTTTCTAAGCTAAGCTTCTTTTCAAGTACACCAGCCTAATGTTCTTGGGAATTGTGATGCAACATAATTTAGGTGGAGCTTCATTCCTCGTCCAATTCTCAACCATTTCTCTCCATTTTTCTTTTGTGTTCTTATGGATCACCATACTCCTTACCATTTTTGCCACTCGGATCCATCTCCTACTAGAGTAATTGTCATCTTGGTTGACACACGCAGTCGATAGTCCTTGGGGTTTATCCCAGGGGTACTCATCTTTTTCCCGGCTTGTCACATAAGCGAATTATCATACTTTCATTCAAACGTTCCATGACTAGCTCTTTCCAGAGTTTGTAGTTGTTTGGGACTTAGGTCAGCGATCAACTTCCTTGATCGTCGTGGCAGTATGTGCCTTGATTCTAGTGTCATATTTCCTATTTACTCTGACTACTAACTTAGCGATTTCATGTCGTTTTCCTTTTCACTTCTCTTGGGCGCACTACTTCATAGGTCGATGGTTCTTGACTGTTCACCATGTGTTCTAAAATTTTTTTTCCGCCCAAGTTCATCTTATTTTAGCTTACCTCCAAACGACCGTTGACCTTGAGGGAGTATCCATCACTCATGTTTCCTCCACTTATCGACCATACTCCCCTTCTTTAGCAAAACTAGCCTCCATTGGGTGTTGGGCGTATACCGCTTCCTCTCAGCTTAGTTGATATGTTCTACTAGTAGTTTGTCTCTCAATGAAGGTTTTCCAATAGGTATTTAAAGTATAATGCCTGGAGCGCCATAAAGATGAACACCGACAGAACTACACCTCATGGATAACGTCAATACCTTCACTTTATCGTGTGGGTTAGATCACCTTCCTTTACTTTACTTTCTACTTCACACAGCTTCAATGATGGTAGTGAATAGCTCTTATTGAACGATAAAGTATAGTCTTGTGCTTCATTCTCCTTGTTCGAATATCTTCCTTGTTGCGATTACCCCCTTAACATTTTTCTCCTAGAAAAATGTAAGGGATTTCTTGCTTTTCGTATCATCTCGTTTTCTCCTCTAAGTAAGCTCATTAGCCACCTTCTTAGCTAGGTTCCTTGAATCACCATTACATCTTGTCAATCTTCAATTCGCTAAATTTTCTCATCCTTCTAGACGACTTTCAATTTGCTATATTTCCTAATCTTACTTGTAACTATTCTAGTCCTCTAGAGTAGTCCCAAACCATTTTTCATTTATCTTCAAGTCGTGGGGGTCACATAAGTTTTATATTACTTCTTATCCTCCTTAATTTTCCATCTTCACTCCAACGGTAACTTTGGAATTTCTTCTAATTGCCACCGAGGATTCATTTTACATGGATAGAAGGGCTTTTAATTCCTTCACCAAATTTGAGGTTTCAGTTCAATTGCCTCTTCACATGTAGACCATATCCAAGACATCACTTCCATCGGGTATACTAGTCCATAGTATCTTCTATACTATACTTTTCTAACCTGCTAGAACTTCCTTGTATCGAGTAGGTCCTTCTCTTAACGTCATTGCGAGCGGGCGATGTTAGTTATTTGGTCTCACCACTTTCAGGTGTTGTGTCGAGTCATCCATGGATTAAGGGAATCGTAAATCTTTGGAAAAGGAGAAGGACCATGCTTTCATCGTGTTTGGTCCTCGAGTTTGTCAAGATTCACTTGGGTAGCTTCAATGTGGAAGTGAGGAGTAAGATTTCGTAGTGAGAATAAGACGTCAACCCAGATTAATATCTTTAGGTGAGTTAAACGGAATGCTTCAACGTCGCTTGTGAAAATTTGCTTCTTTGTACTTTGATTGACATACATCATATCTTCCATGGCCTACGTTATGTTTGTGATCCAATAGCATCTTCTATGCTATATATTTATCCCAAGCATTTCGCTTTTGGACGACTGATGACTAAACGTCATTCGCATCTCTTGATGTCGCAGGGAGAGCGGAGTACTACTTACTTGATTTCGTCATTGCCGAGTGTGGCGTGAGTGAGTTTCACGTTGTTAGGTTACTAACTTTTGAAGAGAAGCGGTGGTGATCATTACTTTGAATCATTAAGAATTTCAAAGATATAGAATTTGATTTCGAATGAATAAAGTAGGAAATATAAAACAAAAGATTCATTAAGGCTCGAATCAGACTCCTTGCGCGGGTTAAAGAAATCTCTTCTATGTGTTATGTTGCCCATTGGACTCCAACTTTCGATGACGTCAACATGTACCTCATCGACTTAAATAATATAGATGGATGTTCGCATATACGTGTTAGAATAGAAATATCGCACAAAATTTCGAGGCTACATTCCTCATGGTGTATCGTCTAGATAGTATGGGTACGTGTTCGACTAGTGACATTGTATCGTCATAAGGCCTTAGTGTCGCTCGCCATTCGTAAATCTCCGACTTAGTTTGACATTTCCATATGTTTGCGCCATCTCAGATCGAATACAAAGGTTATGTGTAGTTCCTAAGAGGATAGAGTCACCTCATATATTGGGACTATAATTCTTAAGATATATCGTCCAACGTTCGTGGAAAGATGCTCCACCGATGATATCGCGTTGTCGTATGTCAGATATGTATAGTGGTGTCATGAGAGATAGGATATTGAGTATTTTTAAAAAGAGCATGGGTGAACGAATATTGGAGGCGTACTTTATGTTAACTTTCATACTTAGAAAATTTCTAATTTATAATGAATTTCCCAGGGCGTTCCATAGTTCTCAAGCGGTCAAATCTCAACATGCGATATCTATCTTGGTAGTAAGGAATAACCATATTATCATCATATCAAGCAATTACTAGTTCTCAATAGTCACATCTTAGAGCATCATAACTATCTCATAATTAGGCAAAACTTTATAGTCATTACATCATCTACGCACTAGTCCTTATATAGCTCAACCTTAGGGTGCAATAAGTATCTCAATAGTAAGGCATGACTACATAATCATCGCAATAATCACACGCTAACTTCAAATAGCTCAAACTTAGAGAGTAAGGGCTCTTATATCCATATTTCAAATAGTCCAAACTTAGAGAGTAAAAGCTCTTATATCCATATCGGCTATAGAATTTCATATTACTTGTCATACCTATATCCCCTTTTAGTTCTTTCTTATATAATCAGTCTCATCACCCAATAACTTAAACAAGTCATATTCGAAAAAAAGTTCATGCTACATAATAATCACATTATTTTATAGTGCATATGCTACTTAAAGTTCAACATCATAATTCATAAATCTTTTACGCATGCATTTATCACAAAATTTTCACATTGCACCTTTAAACTTTCACATTAACAATACAAGATTTCACATTGCACATTACAACTTTCACATTGTACCTTATAACTTTCATATTGCAATCAAATCAATCATGCCCGAGTGTGCATGTTATAGCATAAAGTAGCATGTATCAACAAATATATATTTCAATCTTAGATTCATTTCACTTCTAATGTGCAAGAAGAGGAATCCTACCAAGCTAGCATAATCCTCAACTAAAACAAGTCTTGAATCCTTATATGTGCTTAGGTGAATGTCTAAATGCAACACGTATGCTCATAAAAACGGATTTAACAAAGATCTCTTTTTTTTTTCTTTTAAAAAGGAATCCTTTTGAACACAAGTCCAAGTGGTTGTTTGAGTTTTACATGGTTCTCTCATAATTAAACATAGATTCATGACTCTATGTTTATATAGGGTCCTACCATGTTAAGCTCAAACTAATCCACTTAACCTCATGCTCGACTCGACTATAAAAATCGTTTTGAAAAGTGGCTATAGTTTTGAAATTCCCGTAGGAACTCCAATGTTCTCTACAACCTTGGCTCTTGATACCATTTTCTGTAACACCCCAACTAAGGCGGAACAATGAGATGTACAGAAAGTCGAGTATTCAAAACAAAGGATTATAAATAACATTCACCATAGCTTTATTTGATAAAAATAATTTACAATGTACAAACATGTGAACCAATTTCCAAGTACAAATGCGTCCACCATACTTGGATATTGAGTCCACGAACCAAATAACAAGCACATGAAATAGTAAACTACAATGATCAAGGCGGATTCCATTGCCTATCACAAAGTTTGATCTTTGACTCCAAAGGGAAATGCAAATAATCATGAAGCATATAAATCCTCAATGCTTAAGCTTATTTCCTGAAAAGCATGAAGAAAAAGTGTCAACTACGAAAACGTAGTTGGTGAGTGCATAGGTTTTTATATAAATCTTGGTACATCACCGTTTTAATACTTAGAAAACCGATTACTATTACATTTGAAATATCCAAACCATATGATCGAGAAAATTTTCATATCATGTTATCAAGCTTCCAAATACCATAATGTCATATCAAGACTTGGAAAATCCATAGTAAAATTTCAGGTTCTCATTTGTCAAATCATCATGAGAGAAAATGTATATAAATCGATTAATCGTATATCATACCAAAATCATTCGGTTACCAAAATCATTTCAATATCACCAATTTCAACGTCTTTCAAGATAACATATGAGGGACGATACCCATCCGTATGTCCAAACAATTTCCAATTATCAACAATATAATATCAATTTCACTTAGCCACAAGGGCATAATTCAATATCAAATTTCATTTAGCCACAAGGCATAATTTACATAATTTTGATGAGTAAATGCTTGAGCCACTACTACTACCATTTTCAAGTCCAAGCTTTATAATACTTCTTATCTTTGCACAAGCTGTCAATCAAGTGCCTTACTTATACTTGGGTTCGTGTCATGAGGACAACCGATTAAACTTACGTAGCTAGAACACCCTAATGGTCGGACTGGAAGTGATGGTCATCACGAAGGCAACCAACCTTCCACCGTTACGCTCTGGATGGGTGGACGACTCCTAGTTGCGCAACTATCTAACTACAGGCCTCCCTTAGGAGTAAATAATAGTGTACCGAAAAGAAAACGGGTTGACAGAACTCAAGTTCATCATATAACAATTATCACTTGGAACATACGTTATAACTTCATATCATAATCATACTTACCAAGAGTTATTTCATATATCAAACTTTCTTTCAAGAAACACTTCATATATATATATAAAATAACTTTACTTATCATGTTTTTCACCCCGAAAGTTAAACACATAAAATAGTTTGAAAGGGGACTATGACTCACCTTGATATGCCGCATATTATATTCACTTATCCAAAATGGGTACTTCCCATCAATCACTCCATCATACATCCGTCACGTTTCTCAATCACATTTGAAAGCCAAGACTATCCCTACGATAGGACTAATACACGTAAGTTCCTATCTTAAGCCATCACTTAGAAATGCCACTTTCATTATGTTGCTATCAATTGTAGAATCCAAGTATATTGCCAACATTCGCATTGTTTTGGTTGTAGCGATTGATGGTGTAAAAGGTTACTTTAATGACATGCGTAGTTATAAGTTGTTAGATTTTTGGTAATTGGCTTCATTTGTGGTTTCACTTGGCATCTTAGGTCATCATGTAGAAATATCATATTAAGTTATGTTATCCTTATTCATCATTTGTTGTGTAACCGATTTTAGCGTGAATTAACATTTGTGATATCAATATATAGCTTGGTTAACATAATTACTTATGTCAATCTCACTTAATTAAATTTTGTTTTATTTTGATTACACTTATCTCATGAATTTCGTTTAAATGTTATGGGCCATTATCAATTGGGCCTTAGGTGTCATGGGCTTTAAATGTTTGGGCTTACATTAGTTATTGGGCTTTACCTTATTTGGGTTAGGTGCATAATGGGTCATAGTGGTTATTGGGCTATAAGGCTTATTGGGCCAAGTGGGCCTACTGATTTGTGTTCCTTATGGGTTCATTATTTGGGCCGGGTTAGCCCATTATGGTTCTTAGTTCATTACATAGCCCATTATGCCATTTATAAGATTACTTACAAATTTCTGTTTTATACTTTATTTTTAAGAAATGTTAGCTACTATTTTGGGGTCAAGACGAATTATTTGGACCTTCATGATTTTTACACAGTGACTTATATGTATCTAGTATTTTTGTGAATTTTGGTCAATTTTTATATGATGTTTGGTGTCCGTAAAAATTATCCAAACACAAACTGTCCCGAATGGGCATGCTTGCGACATCAGAAGTTTTATAAAATTCTTGATGTTCTGATTGTTAGAAAAATCCCATGATTTTATTTAAGTTCACAACACATTGAAATTACTTTCCACCAAGTATGACTTCCTGGAACGTTATGGATTCGGAGATAAAAATTGTTAAATTTCATAAAATATTCATACAAAATTACAGTTTTGACCAGTTTCAGTAGAAAAATCATATCTTTCGTTTGGTGTAGTATTTTTGAGTAATTCCAGTTGGAGGTAATCTTAACTTATTTTGTACTCTTGACATCAAATATACAGATTCCATCAATTTCAAGTTCATCAAATCATCCTTAAAAGATCCATCTCAAGTCCCATATCAAAACCAAATTAAACTAGTGCAAATCTAAGCATGCATGTATCATCTCATCATTTAACACAAATCTTTATCATCTTCAATAAACAACTTAAAAACATATTTTTATGAAAACTCCAAAAATATATTCATCAAAATGTATAAAATTGACCATATTTCAAAGGAAAA